>NW_026909106.1:0-240000 GCF_033115175.1 Lepus europaeus | reverse complement strand
TCCAAACAATAAAGTACTTTGATAATATCCAGAAAACACAAACACAGGGGCTGTGGCAATATCTGGGATTGAGTTAGCCAAAACAAAACCGGATATTTCCGGTTTCATCCAGTCATATCCAGAAAAAGTGGTGTGGAATTGCAATGCAATGCATGGAGAAAATCATAGTAAAAATGGTTTTGGGGAAAAGCAAAGTACTTTCTTTAGGCAAGTGCATAAAATGTCATGTATACAAACAGAAATATCATGTTTGTTTGCCACAGTTCCTCTAGTTTTCTCCCTAGTATACACGAATAGGAATAACTGGTTTCTGCGTGTGGAACCAGTGATTGTTTCCCTGTACAAAATTAAATGCTCCCTGATTAAAAAAAAACGTTCAAAACAATAATGACCATTGATAATATCCAGAAAACACAAACACAGGGGCTGTGGCAATATCTGGGATTGAGTTAGCCAAAACAAAACTGGATATTTCCGGTTTCATGCAGTCATATCCGGACAAAGTGGTGTGGAATTCCTATGCAATGGACCCAGAAAATCATAGTAAAAATTCTTTTGAAGAAAAGCAAAGTCCTTTCTTTAGGCAAGTGCATAAAATGTCATGTATACAAACAGAAATATCATGTTTGTTTGCCGAAGTTCCTCTAGTTTTCTCCTAGAAAATACGAATGTGTAGAGCTGGTGTCTCCATGTGGAACCACTGAGTGTTTCCCAGAACACAATTAAATGTTCCCTGATAAAAAAAAAAAACTTTCAAAACAATAATGACCATTGGTAATATCCAGAAAACACAAACACAGAGGCTGTGGCAATCTGGGATTGAGTTAGCCAAAACAAAACCGGATATGTCCGGTTTCATGCAGTCATATCCGGACAAAGTGGTGTGGAATTTGTATGCAATAGACCAAGCAAATCATAGTAAAAATGGTTTTGGAGAAAAGCAAAGTCCTTTCTTTAGGCAAGTGCATAAAATGCCATCTATACAAACAGAAATATCATGTTTGTTTGCAACAGTTCCTCTAGTTTTGTCCTAGAAAATACGAATGTGTAGAGCTGGTATTTCCATGTGGAACCAATTAGAGTTTCCCTGTACAAAATTAAATGTTCCATGATAAAAAACATTCAAAATAATAAAGTCTTTTGATAATATCCAGAAAACACAAACACAGAGGCTGTCGCAATATCTGTGATAGAGTTAGCCAAAAAAAAAGCGGATATTTCCCCTTTCATCCAGTCATAAAAGGACAAAGTGATGTGGAATTCGTATGCAATGGACTGAGATAATTACAGTAAAAATGGTTTTGGAGAAAAGCAAAGTCTTTATTTAGGCAGGTGCATAAAATGTCATGTATACAAACAGAAATATCATGTTTGTTGGCCGAAGTTCCTCTAGCATTCTCCGTAGAAAATACGAATGTGTAGAGCTGGTGTCTCCATGTGGAACCACTGAGTATTTCCCAGAACACAATTAAATGTTCCCTGATGAAAAAAAAAACACTTTCAAAACAATAATGACAGTTGGTAATATCCAGACAACACAAACACAGAGGCTGTGGCAATCTGGGATTGAGTTAGCCAAAACAAAACCGGATATTTCCGGTTTCATGCAGTCATATCCGGACAAAGTGGTATGGAATTTGTATGCAATAGACCAAGCAAATCATAGTAAAACTGGTTTTGGAGAAAAGCAAAGTCCTTTCTTTAGGCAAGTGCATAAAATGCCATCTATACAAACAGAAATATCATGTTTGTTTGCCGCAGTTCCTCTAGTTTTGTCCTAGAAAATACGAATGTGTAGAGCTGGTATCTCCATGTGGAACCAATTAGAGTTTCCCAGTACAAAATTAAATGTTCCCTGATAAAAAACATTCAAAACAATAAAGTCCTTTGACAATATCCAGAAAACACAAACACAGAGTCTGTCGCAATATCTGGGATTGAGTTAGCCAAAAAAAAGCGGATATTTCCCCTTACATCCAGTCACATCCAGACAAAGTGGTGTGGAATTCATATGCAATGGACTGAGAGAATTACAGTAAAAATGGTTTTGGAGAAAAGCAAAGTCATTTCATTAGGCAGGTGCATAAAATGTCATGTATACAAACAGAAATATCATGTTTGTTTGCTGCAGTTCCTCTAGCATTCTCCGTAGAAAATACAAATGTTTAGAGCTGGTTTCTCCATGTGGAACCTCTGATTGTTTCCCTCTACAAAATTAAATGCTCCTTGATTAAAAAAAACATTCAAAACAATAATGACCATTGATAATATCCAGAAAACCCAAACACAGGGGCTTTGGCAATATCTGGGATTGAGTTAGCCAAAACAAAACCGGATATTTCCAGTTTCATGCAGTCATATCCGGACAAAGTGGTGTGGAATTTGTATGCAATAGACCAAGCAAATCATAGTAAATTGGTTTTTGGGAAAAGCAAAGTCTTCGTTAGAGAAGTGCATAAAATGTCATGTATACAAACAGAAATATCATGTTTGTTTGCCGCAGTTCCTCTAGTTTCTCGCTTAGAAAATACGAATGTGTAGAGCTGGTGTCTCCATGTGGAACCACTGAGTGTTTCCCAGTACATATTTAAATGTTCCCTGATAAAAAAAAACTTTCTAAACAATAATGACCATTGATAATATCCAGAAAACACAAACACAGAGGCTGTGGCAATCTGGGATTGAGTTAGCCAATACAAAAGCGGATATTTCCCCTTTCATCCAGTCATATCCGGACAAAGTGTTGTGGAATTCATAGGCAATGGACTGAGAGAATTACAGTAAAAATGGTTTTGGAGAAAAGCAAAGTCCTTTCTTTAGGCAAGTGCATAAAATGTCATGTATACAAACAGAGATATCATGTTTTCTTGCCGCAGTTCCTCTAGTTTTATTCCTAGAATACACGAATAGCAAGAACTGGTTTCTGCATGTGGAACCAGTAATTGTTCCCAGTACAAAATTAAATGCTCCCTGATTAAAAAAAAACGTTCCAAACAATAATGACCATTGGTAATATCCAGAAAACACAAACACAGTTTCTGTGGCAATATCTGCGATTGAGTTAGCCAAAACAAAACCGGATATTTCCGGTTTCATGCAGTCATATCCGGACAAAGTGGTGTGGAATTTGTATGCAATAGACCAAGCAAATCATAGTAAAAATGGTTTTGGAGAAAAGCAAAGTCCTTTCTTTAGGCAAGTGCATAAAATGCCATCTATACAAACAGAAATATCATGTTTGTTTGCCGCAGTTCCTCTAGTTTTGTCCTAGAAAATACGAATGTGTAGAGCTGGTATTTCCATGTGGAACCAATTAGAGTTTCCCTGTACACAATTAAATGTTCCATGATAAAAAACATTCAAAATAATAAAGTCTTTTGATAATATCCAGAAAACACAAACACAGAGGCTGTCGCAATATCTGTGATAGAGTTAGCCAAAAAAAAGCGGATATTTCCCCTTTCATCCAGTCATAAAAGGACAAAGTGATGTGGAATTCGTATGCAATGGACTGAGAGAATTACAGTAAAAATGGTTTTGGAGAAAAGCAAAGTCCTTTATTTAGGCAGGTGCATAAAATGTCATGTATACAAACAGAAATATCATGTTTGTTTGCCGAAGTTCCTCTAGCATTCTCCGTAGAAAATACGAATGTGTAGAGCTGGTGTCTCCATGTGGAACCACTGAGTATTTCCCAGAACACAATTAAATGTTCCCTGATGAAAAAAAAAAACTTTCAAAACAATAATGACCGTTGGTAATATCCAGACAACACAAACACAGAGGCTGTGGCAATCTGGGATTGAGTTAGCCAAAACAAAACCGGATATTTCCGGTTTCATGCAGTCATATCCGGACAAAGTGGTGTGGAATTTGTATGCAATAGACCAAGCAAATCATAGTAAAAATGGTTTTGGAGAAAAGCAAAGTCCTTTCTTTAGGCAAGTGCATAAAATGCCATCTATACAAACAGAAATATCATGTTTGTTTGCCGCAGTTCCTCTAGTTTTGTCCTAGAAAATACGAATGTGTAGAGCTGGTATCTCCATGTGGAACCAATTAGAGTTTCCCAGTACAAAATTAAATGTTCCCTGATAAAAAACATTCAAAACAATAAAGTCCTTTGACAATATCCAGAAAACACAAACACAGAGTCTGTCGCAATATCTGGGATTGAGTTAGCCAAAAAAAAGCGGATATTTCCCCTTACATCCAGTCACATCCAGAGAAAGTGGTGTGGAATTCATATGCAATGGACTGAGAGAATTACAGTAAAAATGGTTTTGGAGAAAAGCAAAGTCATTTCATTAGGCAGGTGCATAAAATGTCATGTATACAAACAGAAATATCATGTTTGTTTGCTGCAGTTCCTCTAGCATTCTCCGTAGAAAATACAAATGTTTAGAGTTGGTTTCTCCATGTGGAACCTCTGATTGTTTCCCTGTACAAAATTAAATGCTCCTTGATTGAAAAAAAAACATTCAAAACAATAATGACCATTGATAATATCCAGAAAACACAAACACAGGGGCTTTGGCAATATCTGGGATTGAGTTAGCCAAAACAAAACCGGATATTTCCGGTTTCACGCAGTCATATCTGGACAAAGTAGTGTGGAATTCCAATGCAATGGACTGAGAGAATTACAGTAAAAATGGTTTTCGAGAAAAGCAAAGTCCTTTCTTTAGGCAAGTGCATAAAATGCCATCTATACAAACAGAAATATCATGTTTGTTTGCCGCAGTTCCTCTAGTTTTGTCCTAGAAAATACGAATGTGTAGAGCTGGTATCTCCATGTGGAACCAATTAGAGTTTCCCAGTACAAAATTAAATGTTCCCTGATAAAAAACATTCAAAACAATAAAGTCCTTTGACAATATCCAGAAAACACAAACACAGAGTCTGTCGCAATATCTGGGATTGAGTTAGCCAAAAAAAAGCGGATATTTCCCCTTACATCCAGTCACATCCAGAGAAAGTGGTGTGGAATTCATATGCAATGGACTGAGAGAATTACAGTAAAAATGGTTTTGGAGAAAAGCAAAGTCATTTCATTAGGCAGGTGCATAAAATGTCATGTATACAAACAGAAATATCATGTTTGTTTGCTGCAGTTCCTCTAGCATTCTCCGTAGAAAATACAAATGTTTAGAGTTGGTTTCTCCATGTGGAACCTCTGATTGTTTCCCTGTACAAAATTAAATGCTCCTTGATTGAAAAAAAAACATTCAAAACAATAATGACCATTGATAATATCCAGAAAACACAAACACAGGGGCTTTGGCAATATCTGGGATTGAGTTAGCCAAAACAAAACCGGATATTTCCGGTTTCACGCAGTCATATCTGGACAAAGTAGTGTGGAATTCCAATGCAATGGACTGAGAGAATTACAGTAAAAATGGTTTTCGAGAAAAGCAAAGTCCTTTCTTTAGGCAAGTGCATAAAATGTCATGTATACAAACAGAAATATCATGTTTGCTTGCCGCAGTTACACTAGTTTTATTCCTAGAATACATGAATAGGAAGAACTGGTTTCTGCATGTGGAACCAGTGATTGTTCCCAGTACAAAATTAAATGCTCCCTGATTAAAAAAAAAAACGTTCCAAACAATAATGACCATATATAATATCCAGAAAACACAAACACAGAGGCTGTCGCAATATCTGTGATTGAGTTAGCCAAAACAAAACCGGATATTTCCGGTTTCATGCAGTCATATCTGGACAAAGTGGTGTGGAATTTGTATGCAATAGACCAAGCAAATCATAGTAAAAATGGTTTTGGAGAAAAGCAAAGTCCTTTCTCTAGGCAAGTGCATAAAATGCCATCTATACAAACAGAAATATCATGTTTGTTTGCCGCAGTTCTTCTAGTTTTCTCCTAGAAAATACGAATGTGTAGAGCTGGTGTCTCCACGTGGAACCAATTAGAGTTTCCCAGTACAAAATTAAATGTTCCCTGATAAAAAACTTTCAAAACAATAAAGTCCTTTGATAATAACAAGAAAACACAAACACAGAGGCTGTGGCAATATCTGTGATTGAGTTAGCCAAAACAAAAGCAGATATTTCCCCTTTCATCCAGTCATATCCGGACAAAGTGGTGTGGAATTCGTATGCAATGGACTGAGAGAATTACAGTAAAAATGGTTTTGGAGAAAAGCAAAGTCATTTCATTAGGCAGGTGCATAAAATGTCATGTATACAAACAGAAATATCATGTTTGTTTGCTGCAGTTCCTCTAGCATTCTCCGTAGAAAATACAAATGTTTAGAGCTGGTTTCTCCATGTGGAACCACTGAGTGTATCCCAGTACAAAATTAAATGTTCCCTGATAAAAAAAAGTTTCAAAAGAATAAAGTCCTTTGATAATATCCAGAAAACACAAACACAGTGGCTGTGGCAATATCTGGGATTGAGTTAGCCAAAAGAAAACCGGATATTTCTGGTTTCATCCAGTCATACCCGGAAAAAGTGCTGTGGAATTCCTATGCAGTAGACCAAGCAAATCATAGTAAAAACGGTTTAGGAGAAAAGCAAAGTCCTTTCTTTAGGCAAGTGCATAAAATGTCATCTACACAAACAGAAATATCATGTTTGTTTGTTGCAGTTCCTCTAGTTTTCTCCCTAGAATACACAATTAGGAAGAACTGGTTTCTGCATGTGGAACCAGTGATTGTTTCCCAGTACAAAATTAAATGCTCCCTGATTAAAAAAAAAACGTTCCAAACAATAATGACCATTGATAATATCCAGAAAACACAAACACAGGGGCTGTGGCAATATCTGGGATTGAGTTAGCCAAAACAAAACCGGATATTTCCGGTTTCATGCAGTCATATCCGGACAAAGTGGTGTGGAATTTGTATGCAATAGACCAAGCAAATCATAGTAAAAATGGTTTTGGAGAAAAGCAAAGTCTTTTCGATAGGCAAGTGCATAAAATGCCATCTATACAAACAGAAATATCATGTTTGTTTGCCGCTGTTCTTCTAGTTTTCTCCTAGAAAATACGAATGTGTAGAGCTGGTGTCTCCACGTGGAACCAATTAGAGTTTCCCAGTACAAAATTAAATGTTCCCTGATAAAAAACTTTCAAAACAATAAAGTCTTTGATAATATTCAGAAAACACAAACACAGAGGCTGTTGCAATATCTGTGATGGAGTTAGCCAAAACAAAAGCGGATATTTCCCCTTTCATCCAGTCATATCCGGACAAAGTGGTGTGGAATTTGTATGCAATAGACCAAGCAAATCATAGTAAAAATGGTTTTGGAGAAAAGCAAAGTCATTTCATTAGGCAGGTGCATAAAATGTCATGTATACAAACAGAAATATCATGTTTGTATGCTGCAGTACCCCTAGCATTCTCCGTAGAAAATACAAATGTTTAGAGCTGGTTTCTCCATGTGTAACCACTGAGTGTTTCCCAGTACAAAATTAAATGTTCCCTGATAAAAAAAATTTCAAAACAATAATGTCCATTGATAATATCCACAAAGCACAAACACAGGGGCTTTAGCAATATCTGGGATTGAGTTAGCCAAAATTAAACCAGTTATTTCCGGTTTCATGCAGTCATATCCGGAAAAAGTGGTGTGGAATTCCTATGCAATGGACCGAGAAAATCATAGTAAAAATGGTTTTCTGAAAAGCAAAGTCCTTTCTTTAGGCAAGTGCATAATATGTCATGTATACAAACAAATATCATGTTTGTTTGCCGCAGTTCCTCTAGTTTTCTCCCTAGAATACACGAATAGGAAGAACTGGTTTCTGCATGTGGAACCAGTGATTCTTTTCCAGTACAAAATTCAATGTTCCCTAATTAAAAAAAACGTTCCAAACAATAATGACCATTGATAATATCCAGAAAACACAAACACAGTGGCTGTGGCAATATCTGGGATTGAGTTATCGAAAAGAAAACCGGATATTTCCAGTTTCATGCAGTCATATCCGGACAAAGTGGTGTGGAATTTGTATGCAATACACAAAGCAAATCATAGTAAAAATGGTTTTGGAGAAAAGCAAACTCCTTTCTTTAGACAAGTGCATAAAATGTCATGTATACAAACAGAAATATCATGTTTGTTTGCCGCAGTTCCTCTAGTTTCTCGCTTAGAAAATACGAATATGTAGAGCTGTTGTCTCCATGTGGAACCACTGATTGTTTCCCAGTACAAAATTAAATGTTCCCTGATAAAAAAAATTTTCAAAACAATAATGACCATTGGTAATATCCAGAAAACGCAAACAGAGAGGCTGTGGCAATCTGGGATTGAGTTAGCCAAAACAAAAGCCGATATTTCCGGTTTCATGCAGTCATATCTGGAAAAAGTTGTGTTGAATTTGTATGCAATAGACCAAGCTAATCATAGCAAAAATGGTTTTGGAGAAAAGCAAAGTCATTTCATTAGACAGGTGCATAAAATATCATGTATACAAACAGAAATATCATGTTTGTTTGCTGCAGTTCCTCTAGCATTCTCCGTAGAAAATACAAATATTTAGAACTGGTTTCTCCATGTGGAACCACTGAGTGTTTCCCAGTACAAAATTTAATGTTCCCTGATAAAAAAAAAAGTTTCAAAAGAATAAAGTCCTTTGATAATATCCAGAAAACACAAACACAGGGGCTGTGGCAATATCTGGGATTGAGTTAGCCAAAAGACAACCGGATATTTCTGGTTTCATCCAGTCATATCCGGAAAAAGTGGTGTGGAATTGCTATGCAATGGACTGAGAAAATCATAGTAACAATGGTTTTGGGGAAAAGCAAAGTCCTTTCTTTAGGCAAGTGCATAAAATGTCATGTATACAAACAGAAATATCATGTTTGTTTGCCCCAGTTCCTCTAGTTTCTCGCTTAGAAAATACGAATGTGTAGAGCTGGTGTCTCCATGTGGAACCACTGAGTGTTTCCCAGTACAAAATTAAATGTTCCCTGATGAAAAAAAAAACTTTCAAAACAATCATGACCATTGGTAATATCCAGAAAACACAAACACAGAGCCTGTGGCAATATCTGGGATTGAGTTAGCCAAAACAAAACCGGATATTTCCGGTTTCATGCAGTCATATCCGGACAAAGTGGTGTGGAATTTGTATGCAATAGGCCAAGCAAATCATAGTAAAAATGGTTTTGGAGAAAAGCAAAGTCTTTTCGTTCGACAAGTGCATAAAATGTCATGTATACAAACAGAATTATCATGTTTGTTTGCTGCAGTTCCTCTAGTATTCTCCGTATAATTTACAAAAATTTAGAGCTGGTTTCTCCATGTGGAACCACTGAGGGTTTCCCAGTACAAAATTAAATGTTCCCTGATTAAAAAATGTTTGAAAACAATAAAGACCTTTGATAATATCCAGAAAACACAAACACAGGGGCTGTGGCAATATCTGGGATTGAGTTAGCCAAAACAAATCCGGATATTTCCGGTTTCATGCAGTCATATCCGGGCAAAGTGGTGTGGAATTTGTATGCAATAGACCAAGCAAATCATAGTAAAAATGGTTTTGGAGAAAAGCAAACTCCTTTCTTTAGGCAAGTGCATAAAATGTCATGTATACAAACAGAAATATCATGTTTGTTTGCCGCAGTTCCTCTAGTTTCTCGATTAGAAAATACGAATGTGTAGAGCTGGTGTCTCCATGTGGAACCACTGAGTGTTACCCAGTACAAAATTAAATGTTCCCTGATAAAAAAAATTCAAAACAATAATGACCATTGATAATATCCAGAAAACACAAACACAGGGGCTGTGGCAATCTGGGATTGAGTTAGCCAAAACAAAACCGGATATTTCCGGTTTCATGCAGTCATATCCGGACAAAGTGGTGTGGAATTTGTATGCAATAGACCAAGCAAATCATAGTAAAAATGGTTTTGGAGAAAAGCAAACTCCTTTCTTCAGGCAAGTGCATAAAATGTCATGTATACAAACAGAAATATCATGTTTGTTTGCCGCCGTTCCTCTAGATTTCTCCCTAGAATACCCGAATAGGAAGAACTGGTTTCTGCATGTGGAACCAGTGATTGTTTCCCTGTACAAAATTAAATGCTCCCTGATTAAAAAAAAACGTTCAAAACAATAATGACCATTGATAATATCCAGAAAACACAAACACAGGGGCTGTGGCAATATCTGGGATTGAGTTAGCCAAAACAAAACCGGATATTTCCGGTTTCATGCAGTCATATCCGGACAAAGTGGTGTGGAATTTGTATGCAATAGACCAAGCAAATCATAGTAAAAATGGTTTTGGAGAAAAGCAAACTCCTTTCTTTAGGCAAGTGCATAAAATGTCATGTATACAAACAGAAGTATCATGTTTGTTTGCCGCAGTTCTTCTAGCTTTCTCCTAGAAAATACGAATGTGTAGTGCTGGTGTCTCCATGTGGAACCAATTAGAGTTTCCCAGTACAAAATTAAATGTTCCCTGATAAAAAACATTCAAAACAATAAAGTCCTTTGATAATATCCAGAAAACACAAACACAGGGGCTGTGGCAATATCTGGGATTGAGTTAGCCAAAACAAAAGCGGATATTTCCCCTTTCATCCAGTCATATCCGGACAAAGTGGTGTGGAATTTGTATGCAATAGACCAAGCAAATCATAGTAAAATGGTTTTGGAGAAAAGCAAAGTCCTTTCTTTAGGCAAGTGCATAAAATGTCATGTATACAAACAGAGATATCATGTTTGTTTGCCGCAATTCCTCTAGTTTTCTCCCTAGAATACACGAATAGGAAGAACTGGTTTCTGCATGTGGAACCAGTGATTGTTTCCCTGTACAAAATTAAATGCTCCCTGATTAAAAAAAAATTCAAAACTATAATGACCATTGATAATATCCAGAAAACACAAACACAGGGGCTGTGGCAATATCTGGGATTGAGTTAGCCAAAACAAAACCGGATATTTCCGGTTTCATGCAGTCATATCCGGACAAAGTGGTGTGGAATTTGTATGCAATAGACCAAGCAAATCATAGTAAAAATGGTTTTGGTGAAAAGCAAAGTCTTTTCGTTGGACAAGTGCATAAAATGTCATGTATACAAACAGAAATATCATGTTTGCTTGCCGCAGTTCCTCCAGTTTTCTCCCTAGAATACACGAATAGGAAGAACTGGTTTCTGCATTTGGAACCAGTGATTGTTTCCCAGTAGAAAATTAAATGCTCCCTGATTTAAAAAAAAAACGTTCCAAACAATAATGACCATTGATAATATCCAGAAAACACAAACACAGAGGCTGTGGCAATATCTGGGATTGTGTTAGCCAAAACAAAACCGGATATTTCCGGTTTCATGCAGTCATATCCGGACAAAGTGGTGTGGAATTTGTATGCAATAGACCAAGCAAATCATAGTAAAAATGGTTTTGGAGAAAAGCAAAGTCTTTTCGTTGGACAAGTGCATAAAATGTCATGTATACAAAGAGAAATATCATGTTTGTTTGCCACAGTTCCTCTAGTTTCTCGCTTAGAAAATACGAATGTGTAGAGCTGGTGTCTCCATTTGGAACCACTGCGTGTTTCCCAGTACAAAATTAAATGTTCCCTGATGAAAAAAAAAAAACTTTCAAAGCAATCATGACCATTGGTAATATCCAGAAAACACAAACACAGAGGCTGTGGCAATATCTGGGATTGAGTTAGCCAAAACAAAACCGGATATTTCCGGTTTCATGCAGTCATATCCGGACAAAGTGGTGTGGAATTTGTATGCAATAGACCAAGCAAATCATAGTAAAATGGTTTTGGAGAAAAGCAAAGTCCTTTCTTTAGGCAAGTGCATAAAATGTCATGTATACAAACAGAGATATCATGTTTGTTTGCCGCAGTTCCTCTAGTTTTCTCCCTAGAATACACGAATAGGAAGAACTGGTTTCTGCATGTGGAACCAGTGATTGTTTCCAGTACATAATTAAATGCTCCCTGATTAAAAAAAAACGTTCAAAACAATAATGACCATTGATAATATCCAGAAAACACAAACACAGAGGTGGTGGCAATATCTGGGATTGATTTAGCCAAAACAAAACCGGATATTTCCGGTTTCATGCAGTCATATCTGGACAAAGTCGTGTGGAATTTGTATGCAATAGACCAAGCAAAGCATAGTAAAAATGGTTTTGGAGAAAAGCAAAGTCCTTTCTTTTGCAAAGTGCATAAATATCATGTATACAAACAGAAATATCATGTTTGCTTGCCGCAGTTCCTCTAGTTTTCTCCCTAGAATACACGAATAGGAAGAACTGGTTTCTGCATGTGGAACCAGTGATTGTTTCCCAGTAGAAAATTAAATGCTCCCTGATTTAAAAAAAACGTTCCAAACAATAAAGTCCTTTGATAATATCCAGAAAACACAAACACAGGGGCTGTGGCAATATCTGGGATTGAGTTAGCCAAAACAAAACCGGATATTTCCGGTTTCATGCAGTCATATCCGGACAAAGTGGTGTGGAATTTGTATGCAATAGACCAAGCAAATCATAGTAAAAATGGTTTTGGAGAAAAGCAAAGTCTTTTCGTTGGACAAGTGCATAAAATGTCATGTATACAAACAGAAATATCATGTTTCTTTGCCGCAGTTCTCCTAGCTTTCTCCTAGAAAATACGAATGTTTAGAGCTGGTGTCTCCATGTGGAACCAATTAGAGTTTCCCAGTACAAAATTAAATGTTCCCTGATAAAAAACATTCAAAACAATAAAGTCCTTTGATAATATCCAGAAAACACAAACACAGAGGCTGTCGCAATATCTGTGATGGAGTTAGCCAAAACAAAAGCGGATATT
The DNA here is from genome assembly GCF_033115175.1 of Lepus europaeus. NCBI lineage: Eukaryota > Metazoa > Chordata > Mammalia > Lagomorpha > Leporidae > Lepus > Lepus europaeus. The sequence goes on along the minus strand of NW_026909106.1, from coordinate 227,195 downwards.
TCCCCTTTCATCCAGTGATATCCGGACAAAGTGGTGTGGAATTTGTATGCAATAGACCAAGCAAATGATAGTAAAATGGTTTTGGAGAAAAGCAAAGTCCTTTTTTTAGGCAAGTGCATAAAATGTCATGTATGCAAACAGAGATATCATGTTTGTGTGCCGCAGTTCCTCTAGTTTTCTCCCTAGAATACACGAATAGGAAGAACTGGTTTCTGCATGTGGAACCAGTGATTGTTTCCCTGTACAAAATTAAATGCTCCCTGATTAAAAAAAAATTCAAAACAATAATGACCATTGATAATATCCAGAAAACACAAACACAGAGGCTGTGGCAATCTGGGATTCAGTTAGCCAAAACAAAACCGGATATTTCCGGTTTCATGCAGTCATATGCTGAGAAAGTGGTGTGGAATTTGTATGCAATACACCAAGCAAATCATAGTAAAAATGGTTTTGGAGAAAAGCAAAGTCCTTTCTTTAGCAAAGTGCATAAAATGTCATGTATACAAACAGAAATATCATGTTTGCTTGCCGCAGTTCCTCTAGTTTTCTCCCTAGTATACACGAATAGGAAGAACTGGTTTCTGCATTTGGAACCAGTGATTGTTTCCCAGTAGAAAATTAAACGCTCCCTGATTTAAAAAAAAACGTTCCAAACAATAATGACCATTGGTAATATCCAGAAAACACAAACACAGGGGCTGTGGCAATATCTGGGATTGAGTTAGCCAAAACAAAACCGGATATTTCCGGTTTCATGCAGTCATATCCGGACAAAGTGGTGTGGAATTTGTATGCAATAGACCAAGCAAATCATAGTAAAAATGGTTTTGGAGAAAAGCAAAGTCTTTTCGTTGGACAAGTGCATAAAATGTCATGTATACAAACAGAAATATCATGTTTGTTTGCCACAGTTCCTCTAGTTTCTCGCTTAGAAAATACGAATGTGTAGAGCTGGTGTCTCCATGTGGAACCACTGAGTGTTTCCCAGTACAAAATTAAATGTTCCCTGATGAAAAAAAAAAAACTTTCAAAACAATCATGACCATTGGTAATATCCAGAAAACACAAACACTGAGGCTGTGGCAATATCTGTGATTGAGTTAGCCAAAACAAACTCGGATATTTCCGGTTTCATGCAGTCATATCCGGACAAAGTGGTGTGGAATTTGTATGCAATAGGCCAAGCAAATCATAGTAAAAATGGTTTTGGAGAAAAGCAAAGTCTTTTCGTTGGACAAGTGCATAAAATGTCATGTATACAAACAGAAATATCATGTTTGTTTGCCGCAGTTCTTCTAGCTTTCTCCTAGAAAATACGAATGTGTAGAGCTGGTGTCTCCATGTGGAACCAATTAGAGTTTCCCAGTACAAAATTAAATGTTCCCTGATAAAAAACATTCAAAACAATAAAGTCCTTTGATAATATCCAGAAAACACAAACACAGAGGCTGTCGCAATATCTGTGATTGAGTTAGCCAAAACAAAAGCGGATATTTCCCCTTTCATGCAGTCATATCCGGACAAAGTGGTGTGGAATTTGTATGCAATAGACCAAGCAAATCATAGTAAAAATGGTTTTGGAGAAAAGCAAAGTCATTTCATTAGGCAAGTGCATAAAATGTCATGTATACAAACAGAGATATCATGTTTGTTTGCCGCAGTTCCTCTAGTTTTCTCCCTAGAATACAAGAATAGGAAGAACTGGTTTCTGGATGTGGAACCAGTGATTGTTTCCCTGTACAAAATTAAATGCTCCCTGATTAAAAAAAATGTTCAAATCAATAATGACCATTGATAATATCCAGAAAACACAAACACAGGGGCTGTGGCAATATCTGGGATTGAGTTAGCCAAAACAAAACCGGATATTTCCGGTTTCATGCAGTCATATCCGGACAAAGTGGTGTGGAATTTGTATGCAATAGACCAAGCAAATCATAGTAAAAATGGTTTTGGAGAAAAGCAAAGTCTTTTCGTTGGACAAGTGTATAAAATGTCATGTATACAAACAGAAATATCATGTTTGCTTGCCGCAGTTCCTCTAGTTATCTCCCTAGAATACACGAATAGGAAGAACTGGTTTCTGCATTTGGAACCAGTGATTGTTTCCCAGTAGAAAATTAAATGCTCCCTGATTTAAAAAAAAAACGTTCCAAACAATAATGACCATTGATAATATCCAGAAAACACAAACACAGAGGCTGTGGCAATATCTGGGATTGTGTTAGCCAAAACAAAACCGGATATTTCCGGTTTCATGCAGTCATATCCGGACAAAGTGGTGTGGAATTTGTATGCAATAGACCAAGCAAATCATAGTAAAAATGGTTTTGGAGAAAAGCAAAGTCTTTTCGTTGGACAAGTGCATAAAATGTCATGTATACAAAGAGAAATATCATGTTTGTTTGCCACAGTTCCTCTAGTTTCTCGCTTAGAAAATACGAATGTGTAGAGCTGGTGTCTCCATTTGGAACCACTGCGTGTTTCCCAGTACAAAATTAAATGTTCCCTGATGAAAAAAAAAAAACTTTCAAAGCAATCATGACCATTGGTAATATCCAGAAAACACAAACACAGAGGCTGTGGCAATATCTGGGATTGAGTTAGCCAAAACAAAACCGGATATTTCCGGTTTCATGCAGTCATATCCGGACAAAGTGGTGTGGAATTTGTATGCAATAGACCAAGCAAATCATAGTAAAATGGTTTTGGAGAAAAGCAAAGTCCTTTCTTTAGGCAAGTGCATAAAATGTCATGTATACAAACAGAGATATCATGTTTGTTTGCCGCAGTTCCTCTAGTTTTCTCCCTAGAATACACGAATAGGAAGAACTGGTTTCTGCATGTGGAACCAGTGATTGTTTCCAGTACATAATTAAATGCTCCCTGATTAAAAAAAAACGTTCAAAACAATAATGACCATTGATAATATCCAGAAAACACAAACACAGAGGTGGTGGCAATATCTGGGATTGATTTAGCCAAAACAAAACCGGATATTTCCGGTTTCATGCAGTCATATCTGGACAAAGTCGTGTGGAATTTGTATGCAATAGACCAAGCAAAGCATAGTAAAAATGGTTTTGGAGAAAAGCAAAGTCCTTTCTTTTGCAAAGTGCATAAATATCATGTATACAAACAGAAATATCATGTTTGCTTGCCGCAGTTCCTCTAGTTTTCTCCCTAGAATACACGAATAGGAAGAACTGGTTTCTGCATGTGGAACCAGTGATTGTTTCCCAGTAGAAAATTAAATGCTCCCTGATTTAAAAAAAACGTTCCAAACAATAAAGTCCTTTGATAATATCCAGAAAACACAAACACAGGGGCTGTGGCAATATCTGGGATTGAGTTAGCCAAAACAAAACCGGATATTTCCGGTTTCATGCAGTCATATCCGGACAAAGTGGTGTGGAATTTGTATGCAATAGACCAAGCAAATCATAGTAAAAATGGTTTTGGAGAAAAGCAAAGTCTTTTCGTTGGACAAGTGCATAAAATGTCATGTATACAAACAGAAATATCATGTTTCTTTGCCGCAGTTCTCCTAGCTTTCTCCTAGAAAATACGAATGTTTAGAGCTGGTGTCTCCATGTGGAACCAATTAGAGTTTCCCAGTACAAAATTAAATGTTCCCTGATAAAAAACATTCAAAACAATAAAGTCCTTTGATAATATCCAGAAAACACAAACACAGAGGCTGTCGCAATATCTGTGATGGAGTTAGCCAAAACAAAAGCGGATATTTCCCCTTTCATCCAGTGATATCCGGACAAAGTGGTGTGGAATTTGTATGCAATAGACCAAGCAAATGATAGTAAAATGGTTTTGGAGAAAAGCAAAGTCCTTTTTTTAGGCAAGTGCATAAAATGTCATGTATGCAAACAGAGATATCATGTTTGTGTGCCGCAGTTCCTCTAGTTTTCTCCCTAGAATACACGAATAGGAAGAACTGGTTTCTGCATGTGGAACCAGTGATTGTTTCCCTGTACAAAATTAAATGCTCCCTGATTAAAAAAAAATTCAAAACAATAATGACCATTGATAATATCCAGAAAACACAAACACAGAGGCTGTGGCAATCTGGGATTCAGTTAGCCAAAACAAAACCGGATATTTCCGGTTTCATGCAGTCATATGCTGAGAAAGTGGTGTTGGAATTTGTATGCAATACACCAAGCAAATCATAGTAAAAATGGTTTTGGAGAAAAGCAAAGTCCTTTCTTTAGCAAAGTGCATAAAATGTCATGTATACAAACAGAAATATCATGTTTGCTTGCCGCAGTTCCTCTAGTTTTCTCCCTAGTATACACGAATAGGAAGAACTGGTTTCTGCATTTGGAACCAGTGATTGTTTCCCAGTAGAAAATTAAACGCTCCCTGATTTAAAAAAAAACGTTCCAAACAATAATGACCATTGGTAATATCCAGAAAACACAAACACAGGGGCTGTGGCAATATCTGGGATTGAGTTAGCCAAAACAAAACCGGATATTTCCGGTTTCATGCAGTCATATCCGGACAAAGTGGTGTGGAATTTGTATGCAATAGACCAAGCAAATCATAGTAAAAATGGTTTTGGAGAAAAGCAAAGTCTTTTCGTTGGACAAGTGCATAAAATGTCATGTATACAAACAGAAATATCATGTTTGTTTGCCGCAGTTCTTCTAGCTTTCTCCTAGAAAATACGAATGTGTAGAGCTGGTGTCTCCATGTGGAACCAATTAGAGTTTCCCAGTACAAAATTAAATGTTCCCTGATAAAAAACATTCAAATCAATAAAGTCCTTTGATAATATCCAGAAAACAGAAACACACAGGCTGTCGCAATATCTGTGATTGAGTTAGCCAAAACAAAAGCGGATATTTCCCCTTTCATCCAGTGATATCCGGACAAAGTGGTGTGGAATTTGTATGCAATAGACCAAGCAAATCATAGTAAAATGGTTTTGGAGAAAAGCAAAGTCCTTTTTTTAGGCAAGTGCATAAAATGTCATGTATACAAACAGAGATATCATGTTTGTTTGCCGCAGTTCCTCTAGTTTTCTCCCTAGAATAAACGAATAGGAAGAACTGGTTTCTGCATTTGGAACCAGTGATTGTTTCCCAGTAGAAAATTAAATGCTCCCTAATTTAAAAAAAAATTTCCAAACAATAATGACCATTGATAATATCCAGAAAACACAAACACAGGGGCTGTGGCAATATCTGGGATTGAGTTAGCCAAAACAAAACCGGATATTTCCGGTTTCATGCAGTCATATCCGGACAAAGTGGTGTGGAATTTGTATGCAATAGACCAAGCAAATCATAGTAAAAATGGTTTTGGAGAAAAGCAAAGTCTTTTCGTTGGACAAGTGCATAAAATGTCATGTATACAAACAGAAATATCATGTTTGTTTGCCACAGTTCCTCTAGTTTCTCGCTTAGAAAATACGAATGTGTAGAGCTGGTGTCTCCATGTGGAACCACTGAGTGTTTCCCAGTACAAAATTAAATGTTCCCTGATGAAAAAAAAAAAACTTTCAAAACAATCATGACCATTGGTAATATCCAGAAAACACAAACACTGAGGCTGTGGCAATATCTGTGATTGAGTTAGCCAAAACAAACTCGGATATTTCCGGTTTCATGCAGTCATATCCGGACAAAGTGGTGTGGAATTTGTATGCAATAGGCCAAGCAAATCATAGTAAAAATGGTTTTGGAGAAAAGCAAAGTCTTTTCGTTGGACAAGTGCATAAAATGTCATGTATACAAACAGAAATATCATGTTTGTTTGCCGCAGTTCTTCTAGCTTTCTCCTAGAAAATACGAATGTGTAGAGCTGGTGTCTCCATGTGGAACCAATTAGAGTTTCCCAGTACAAAATTAAATGTTCCCTGATAAAAAACATTCAAAACAATAAAGTCCTTTGATAATATCCAGAAAACACAAACACAGAGGCTGTGGCAATATCTGGGATTGAGTTACCCAAAACAAAACCGGATATTTCCGGTTTCATGCAGTCATATCCGGACAAAGTGGTGTGGAATTTGTATGCAATAGACCAAGCAAATCATAGTAAAATGGTTTTGGAGAAAAGCAAAGTCCTTTCTTTAGGCAAGTGCATAAAATGTCATGTATACAAACAGAGATATCATGTTTGTTTGCCGCAGTTCCTCTAGTTTTCTCCCTAGAATACACGAATAGGAAGAAATGGTTGCTGCATGTGGAACCAGTGATTGTTTCCCTGTACAAAATTAAATGCTCCCTGGTTAAAGAAAAAAAACGTTCAAAACAATAATGACCATTGATAATATCCAGAAAACACAAACACAGGGGCTGTGGCAATATCTGGGATTGATTTAGCCAAAACAAAACCGGATATTTCCGGTTTCATGCAGTCATATCCGGACAAAGTGGTGTGGAATTTGTATGCAATAGACCAAGCAAATCATAGTAAAAATGGTTTTGGAGAAAAGCAAAGTCGTTTCTTTAGCAAAGTGCATAAAATGTCATGTATACAAACAGAAATATCATGTTTGCTTGCCGCAGTTCCTCTAGTTATCTCCCTAGAATACACGAATAGGAAGAACTGGTTTCTGCATTTGGACCCAGTGATTGTTTCCCAGTAGAAAATTAAATGCTCCCTGATTTAAAAAAAACGTTCCAAACAATAATGACCATTGATAATATCCAGAAAACACAAACACTGTGGCTGTGGCAATATCTGGGATTGAGTTATCGAAAAGACAACCGGATATTTGCGGTTTCATGCAGTCATATCCGGACAAAGTTGTGTGGAATTTGTATGCAATACACCAAGCAAATCATAGTAAAAATGGTTTTGGAGAAAAGCAAAGTGATTTCATTAGGCAGGTGCATAAAATGTCATGTATACAAACAGAAATATCATGTTTGTTTTCCGCAGTTCTTCTAGCTTTCTCCTAGAAAATACGAATGTGTACAGCTGGTGTCTCCATGTGGAACCAATTAGAGTTTCCCAGTACAAAATTAAATGTTCCCTGATAAAAAACATTCAAAACAATATAGTCCTTTGATAATATCCAGAAAACAGAAACACAGAGGCTGTCGCAATATCTGTGATTGAGTTAGCCAAAACAAAAGCGAATATTTCCGGTTTCATGCAGTCATATCCGGACAAAGTTGTGTGGAATTTGTATGCAATAGACCAAGCAAATCATAGTAAAATGGTTTTGGAGAAAAGCAAAGTCATTTCATTAGGCAGGTGCATATAATGTCATGTATACATACAGAAATATCATGTTTTTTTTGTTGCAGTTCCTCTGGCATTCTCCGTATAATTTACAAATGTTTAGAGCTTGTTTCTCCATGTGGAACCACTGAGGGTTTCCCAGTACAAAATTAAATGTTCACTTATAAAAAAAATGTTTCAAAACAATAAAGTCCTTTGATAATATCCAGAAAACACAAACACAGAGGCTGTGGCAATACCTGTGATTGAGTTAGCCAAAACAAAACCGGATATTTCCGGTTTCATGCAGTCATATCCGGACAAAGTGGTGTGGAATTTGTATGCAATAGACCAAGCAAATCATAGTAAAAATGGTTTTGGAGAAAAGCAAAGTCTTTTCGTTGGACAAGTGCATAAAATGTCATGTATACAAACAGAAATATCATGTTTGTTTGCCGCAGTTCTTCTAGCATTCTCCTAGAAAATACGAATGTGTAGAGCTGGTGTCTCCATGTGGAACCAATTAGAGTTTCCCAGTACAAAATTAAATGTTCCCTGATAAAGAACATTCAAAACAATAAAGTCCTTTGATAATATCCAGAAAACACAAACACAGAGGCTGTCGCAATATCTGTGATTGAGTTAGCCAGAACAAAAGCGGATATTTCCCCTTTCATCCAGTCATATCCGGACAAAGTGGTGTGGAATTTGTATGCAATAGACCAAGCAAATCATAGTAAAAAATGGTTTTGGAGAAAAGCAAAGTCATTTCATTAGGCAGGTGCATAGAATGTCATGTATACAAACAGAATTATGATGTTTGTTTGCTGCAGTCCCTCTAGCATTCTCCGTATAATTTACAAAAGTTTAGAGCTGGTTTCTCCATGTGGAACCACTGAGGGTTTCCCAGTACAAAATTAAATGTTCCCTGATTAAAAAATGTTTGAAAACAAAAGTCCTTTGATAATATCCAGAAAAAACACAAACACAGGGGCTCTGGCAATATCTGGGATTGAGTTAGCCAAAACAAAACCGGATATTTCCAGTTTCATGCAGTCATTTCCGGGCAAAGTGGTGTGGAATTTGTATGCAATAGACCAAGCAAATCATAGTAAAAATGGTTTTGGAGAAAAGCAAACTCCTTTCTTTAGACAAGTGCATAAAATGACATGTATACAAACAGAAATATCATGTTTGTTTGCCGCAGTTCCTCTAGTTTCTCGCTTAGAAAATACGAAGGTGTAGAGCTGGTGTCTCCATGTGGAACCACTGAGTGTTTCCCAGTACAAAATTAAATGTTCCCTGATAAAAAAAAAACTTTCAAAACAATAATGATCATTGATAATATCCAGAAAACACAAACACAGAGGCTGTGGCAATATCTGGGATTGAGTTAGCCAAAACAAAACCGGATATTTCCGGTTTCATGCAGTCATATCCGGACAAAGTGGTGTGGAATTTGTATGCAATAGACCAAGCAAATCATAGTAAAAATGGTTTTGGAGAAAAGCAAAGTCTTTTCGTTGGACAAGTGCATAAAATGTCATGTATACAAACAGAAATATCATGTTTGTTTGCCGCAGTTCTTCTAGCTTTCTCCTAGAAAATACGAATGTGTAGAGCTGGTGTCTCCATGTGGAACCAATTAGAGTTTCCCAGTACAAAATTAAATGTTCCCTGATAAAAAACATTCAAAACAATATAGTCCTTTGATAATATCCAGAAAACACAAACACAGAGGCTGTCGCAATATCTGTGATTGAGTTAGCCAAAACAAAAGCGGATATTTCCCCTTTCATCCAGTCATATCCGGACAAAGTGGTGTGGAATTTGTATGCAATAGACCAAGCAAATCATAGTAAAAATGGTTTTGGAGAAAAGCAAAGTCATTTCATTAGGCAGGTGCATAAAATGTCATGTGTACAAACAGAAATATCATGTTTGCTTGCCGCAGTTCTTCTAGGTTTCTCCTAGAAAATACGAATGTGTAGAGCTGGTGTCTCCATGTGGAAACAATTTTAGTTTCCCACTACAAAATTAAATGTTCTCTGATAAAAAACATTCAAAACAATAAAGTCCTTTGTTAATATCCAGAAAACACAAACACAGAAGCTGTGGCAATATCTGTGATGGAGTTAGCCAAAACAAAAGCGGATATTTCCCCTTTCATCCAGTCATATCCGGACAAAGTGGTGTGGAATTTGTATGCAATAGACCAAGCAAATCATAGTAAAATGGTTTTGGAGAAAAGAAAAGTCCTTTCTTTAGGCAAGTGCATAAAATATCATGTATACAAACAGAGATATCATGTTTGTTTGCCGCAGTTCCTCTAGTTTTCTCCCTAGAATACACGAATAGGAAGAACTGGTTTCTGCATGTGGAACCAGTGATTGTTTCCCTGTACAAAATTAAATGCTCCCTGATTAAAAAAAAATTCAAAACAATAATGACCAATAATAATATCCAGAAAACACAAACACAGGGGCTCTGGCAATATCTGGGATTGAGTTAGCCAAAACAAAACCGGATATTTCCGGTTTCATGCAGTCATATCCGGACAAAGTGGTGTGGAATTTGTATGCAATAGACCAAGCAAATCATAGTAAAAATGGTTTTGGAGAAAAGCAAACTCCTTTCTTTAGGCAAGTGCATAAAATGTCATGTATACAAACAGAAATATCATGTTTGTTTGCCGCAGTTCCTCTAGTTTTTTCCCTAGAATACACGAATAGAAAGAACTGGTTTCTGCCTGTGGAACCAGTGATTCTTTCCCTGTGCAAAATTAAATGCACACTGATTAAAAAAAACATTCAAAACAATAATGACCATTGGTAATATCCAGAAAACACAAACACAGAGGCTGTGGCAATCTGGGATTGAGTTAGCCAAAACAAAACCGGATATTTCCGGTTTCATGCAGACATATCCGGACAAAGTGGTGTGGAATTTGTATGCAATAGACCAAGCAAATCATAGTAAAAATGGTTTTGTGAAAAGCCAACTACTTTCTTTAGGCAAGTGCATAAAATGTCATGTATACAAACAGAAATATCATGTTTGTTTGCCGCAGTTCTTCTAGCTTTCTCCTAGAAAATACGAATGTGTAGAGCTGGTGTCTCTATGTGGAACCAATTAGAGTTTCCCAGTACAAAATTAAATGTTCCCTGATAAAAAACATTCAAAACAATAAAGTCCTTTGATAATATCCAGAAAACAGAAACACAGAGGCTTTCGCAATATCTGTGATTGAGTTAGCCAAAACAAAAGCGGATATTTCCCCTTTCATCCAGTCATATCCGGACAAAGTGGTGTGGAATTTGTATGCAATAGACCAAGCAAATCATAGTAAAAATGGTTTTGGAGAAAAGCAAAGTGATTTCATTAGGCAGGTGCATAAAATGTCATGTATACAAACAGAAATATCATGTTTGTTTGCCGCAGTTCTTCTAGCTTTCTCCTAGAAAATACGAATGTGTAGAGCTGGTGTCTCCATGTGGAACGACTGAGTGTTTCCCAGTACAGAATTAAATGTTCCCTGATAAAAAAAAATTCAAAACAATAATGACCATTGATAATATCCAGAAAACACAAACACAGAGTCTGTGGCAATCTGGGATTGAGTTAGCCAAAACAAAACCGGATATTTCCGGTTTCATGCAGTCATATCCGGACAAAGTGGTGTGGAATTTGTATGCAATAGACCAAGCAAATCATAGTAAAAATGGTTTTGGAGAAAAGCAAACTCCTTTCTTTAGGCAAGTGCATAAAATGTCATGTATACAAACAGAAATATCATGTTTGTTTGCCGCAGTTCCTCTAGTTTTTTCCCTAGAATACACGAATAGAAAGAACTGGTTTCTGCATGTGGAACCAGTGATTCTTTCCCTGTGCAAAATTAAATGCACACTGATTAAAAAAAAACATTCAAAACAATAATGACCATTGGTAATATCCAGAAAACACAAACACAGAGGCTGTGGCAATCTGGGATTGAGTTAGCCAAAACAAAACCGGATATTTCCGGTTTCATGCAGACATATCCGGACAAAGTGGTGTGGAATTTGTATGCAATAGACCAAGCAAATCATAGTAAAAATGGTTTTGTGAAAAGCCAACTACTTTCTTTAGGCAAGTGCATAAAATGTCATGTATACAAACAGAAATATCATGTTTGTTTGCCGCAGTTCTTCTAGCTTTCTCCTAGAAAATACGAATGTGTAGAGCTGGTGTCTCTATGTGGAACCAATTAGAGTTTCCCAGTACAAAATTAAATGTTCCCTGATAAAAAACATTCAAAACAATAAAGTCCTTTGATAATATCCAGAAAACAGAAACACAGAGGCTTTCGCAATATCTGTGATTGAGTTAGCCAAAACAAAAGCGGATATTTCCCCTTTCATCCAGTCATATCCGGACAAAGTGGTGTGGAATTTGTATGCAATAGACCAAGCAAATCATAGTAAAAATGGTTTTGGAGAAAAGCAAAGTGATTTCATTAGGCAGGTGCATAAAATGTCATGTATACAAACAGAAATATCATGTTTGTTTGCCGCAGTTCTTCTAGCTTTCTCCTAGAAAATACGAATGTGTAGAGCTGGTGTCTCCATGTGGAACGACTGAGTGTTTCCCAGTACAAAATTAAATGTTCCCTGATAAAAAAAAATTCAAAACAATAATGACCATTGATAATATCCAGAAAACACAAACACAGAGTCTGTGGCAATCTGGGATTGAGTTAGCCAAAAGACAAGCGGATATTTCCGGTTTCATGCAGTCATATCCGGGCAAAGTGGTGTGGAATTTGTATGCAATAGACCAAGCAAATCATAGTAAAAATGGTTTTGGAGAAAAGCAAAGTCCTTTCTTTAGGCAAGTGCATAAAATGTCATGTATACAAACAGAAATATCATGTTTGTTTGCTGCAGTTCCTCTAGCATTCTCCGTATAATTTACAAATGTTTAGAGCTGGTTTCTCCATGTGGAACCACTGAGGGTTTCCCAGTACAAAATTAAATGTTCACTGATGAAAAAAAATGTTTCAAAACAATAAGGTCCTTTGGTAATATCCAGAAAACACAAACACAGGGGCTATGGCAATATCTGGGATTGAGTTAGCCAAAAGAAAACCGGATATTTCCGGTTTCATGCAGTCATATCCGGGCAAAGTGGTGTGGAATTTGTATGCAATAGACCAAGCAAATCATAGTAAAAATGGTTTTGGAGAAAAGCAAAGTCCTTTCTTTAGGCAAGTGCATAAAATGTCATGTATACAAACAGAAATATCATGTTTGTTTGCCGCAGTTCCTCTAGTTTTTTCCCTAGAATACACGAATAGAAAGAACTGGTTTCTGCATGTGGAACCAGTGATTCTTTCCCTGTGCAAAATTAAATGCACACTGATTAAAAAAAACATTCAAAACAATAATGACCATTGGTAATATCCAGAAAACACAAACACAGAGGCTGTGGCAATCTGGGATTGAGTTAGCCAAAAGACAAGCGGATATTTCCGGTTTCATGCAGTCATATCCGGACAAAGTGGTGTGGAATTTGTATGCAATAGACCAAGCAAATCATAGTAAAAATGGTTTTGTGAAAAGCAAACTACTTTCTTTAGGCAAGTGCATAAAATGTCATGTATACAAACAGAAATATCATGTTTGTTTTCCGCAGTTCTTCTAGCTTTCTCCTAGAAAATACGAATGTGTAGAGCTGGTGTCTCTATGTGGAACCAATTAGAGTTTCCCAGTACAAAATTAAATGTTCCCTGATAAAAAACATTCAAAACAATAAAGTCCTTTGATAATATCCAGAAAACAGAAACACAGAGGCTTTCGCAATATCTGTGATTGAGTTAGCCAAAACAAAAGCGGATATTTCCCCTTTCATCCAGTCATATCCGGACAAAGTGGTGTTTAATTTGTATGCAATAGACCAAGCAAATCATAGTAAAAATGGTTTTGGAGAAAAGCAAAGTCATTTCATTAGGCAGGTGCATAAAATGTCATGTATACAAACAGAATTATCATGTTTGTTTGCTGCAGTTCCTCTAGCATTCTCCGTATAATTTACAAATGTTTAGAGCTGGTTTCTCCAGGTGGAACCACTGAGTGTTTCCCAGTACAAAATTAAATGTTCCCTGATAAAAAAAAATGTTTCAAAACAATAAAGTCCTTTGATAATATCCAGAAAACACAAACACAGGGGCTGTGGCAATATCTGGGATTGAGATAGCCAAAACAAAACCGGATTTTTCTTGTTTCATGCAGTCATATCCGGACAAAAAGGTCTGGAATTTGTATGCAATAGACCAAGCAAATCATAGTAAAATGGTTTTGGAGAAAAGCAAAGTCATTTCATTAGGCAGGTGCATAAAATGTCATGTTTACATACAGAAATATCATGTTTTTTTGCTGCAGTTCCTCTAGCATTCTCCGTATAATTTACAAATGTTTAGAGCTGGTTTCTCCATGTGGAACCACTGAGGGTTTCCCAGTACAAAATTAAATGTTCACTGATGAAAAAAAAATGTTTCAAAACAATAAGGTCCTTTGGTAATATCCAGAAAACACAAACACAGGGGCTATGGCAATATCTGGGATTGAGTTAGCCAAAAGCAAACCGGATATTTCCGGTTTCATGCAGTCATATCCGGGCAAAGTGGTGTGGAATTTGTATGCAATAGACCAAGCAAATCATAGTAAAAATGGTTTTGGAGAAAAGCAAAGTCCTTTCTTTAGGCAAGTGCATAAAATGTCATGTATACAAACAGAAATATCATGTTTGTTTGCCGCAGTTCCTCTAGTTTTTTCCCTAGAATACACGAATAGAAAGAACTGGTTTCTGCATGTGGAACCAGTGATTCTTTCCCTGTGCAAAATTAAATGCACACTGATTAAAAAAAACATTCAAAACAATAATGACCATTGGTAATATCCAGAAAACACAAACACAGAGGCTGTGGCAATCTGGGATTGAGTTAGCCAAAAGACAAGCGGATATTTCCGGTTTCATGCAGTCATATCCGGACAAAGTGGTGTGGAATTTGTATGCAATAGACCAAGCAAATCATAGTAAAAATGGTTTTGTGAAAAGCAAACTACTTTCTTTAGGCAAGTGCATAAAATGTCATGTATACAAACAGAAATATCATGTTTGTTTTCCGCAGTTCTTCTAGCTTTCTCATAGAAAATACGAATGTGTAGAGCTGGTGTCTCTATGTGGAACCAATTAGAGTTTCCCAGTACAAAATTAAATGTTCCCTGATAAAAAACATTCAAAACAATAAAGTCCTTTGATAATATCCAGAAAACAGAAACACAGAGGCTTTCACAATATCTGTGATTGAGTTAGCCAAAACAAAAGCGGATATTTCCCCTTTCATCCAGTCATATCCGGACAAAGTGGTGTTTAATTTGTATGCAATAGACCAAGCAAATCATAGTAAAAATGGTTTTGGAGAAAAGTAAAGTCATTTCATTAGGCAGGTGCATAAAATGTCATGTATACAAACAGAATTATCATGTTTGTTTGCTGCAGTTCCTCTAGCATTCTCCGTATAATTTACAAATGTTTAGAGCTGGTTTCTCCAGGTGGAACCACTGAGTGTTTCCCAGTACAAAATTAAATGTTCCCTGATAAAAAAAAATGTTTCAAAACAATAAAGTCCTTTGATAATATCCAGAAAACACAAACACAGGGGCTGTGGCAATATCTGGGATTGAGATAGCCAAAACAAAACCGGATTTTTCTTGTTTCATGCAGTCATATCCGGACAAAAAGGTCTGGAATTTGTATGCAATAGACCAAGCAAATCATAGTAAAAATGGTTTTGGAGAAAAGCAAACTCCTTTCTTTAGGCAAGTGCAAAAAATGTCATGTATACAAACAGAAATATCATGTTTGCTTGCCGCAGTTCCTCTAGTTTTGTCCCAAGAATACACGAATAGGAAGAACTGGTTTCTGCATGAGGAACCAGTGATTGTTTCCCTGTACAAAATTAAATGCTCCCTGATTAAAAAAAAACGTTCCAAACAATAATGACCATTGATAATATCCAGAAAACACAAACACAGAGGCTGTCGCAATATCTGTGATTGAGTTAGCCAAAACAAAAGCGGATATTTCCCCTTTCATCCAGTCATATCCGGACAAAGTGGTGTGGAATTTGTATGCAATAGACCAAGCAAATCATAGTAAAAATGGTTTTGGAGAAAAGCAAATTCATTTCATTAGGCAGGTGCATAAAATGTCATGTATACAAACAGAAATATCATGTTTGTTTGCCGCAGTTCTTCTAGCTTTCTCCTAGAAAATACGAATGTGTAGAGCTGTTTTCTCCATGTGGAACCACTGAGGGTTTCCCAGTACAAAATTAAATGTTCCCTGATAAAAAAAAATCTTTCAAAACAATAAATTCCTTTGATAATATCCAAAAAACACAAACACAGGGGCTGTGGCAATATCTGGGATTGAGTTAGCCAAAACAAAACCGGATATTTCCGGTTTCATGCAGTCATATCCGGACAAAGTGGAGTGGAATTTGTATGCAATAGACCAAGCAAATCATAGTAAAAATGGTTTTGGAGAAAAGCAAACTACTTTCTTTAGGCAAGTGCATAAAATGTAATGTATACAAACAGAAATATCATGTTTGTTTGCCGCAGTTCCTCTAGTTTCTCGCTTAGAAAATACGTATGCGTAGAGCTGGTGTCTCCATGTGGAACCACTGAGTGTTACCCAGTATAAAATTAAATGTTCCCTGATAAAAAAAAAACTTTCAAAACAATAATGGTCATTGATAATATCCAGAAAACACAAAAACAGAGGCTGTGGCAATCTGGGATTGAGTAAGCCAAAACAAAACCGGATATTTCCGGTTTCATGCAGTCATATCCGGACAAAGTGGTGTGGAATTTGTATGCAATAGACCAAGCAAATCATAGTAAAAATGGTTTTGGAGAAAAGCAAAGTCTTTTCGTTGGATAAGTGCATAAAATGTCATGTATACAAATAGAAATATCATGTTTGTTTGCCGCAGTTCTTCTAGCTTTCTCCTAGAAAATACGAATGTGTAGAGCTGGTATCTCCATGTGGAACCAATTAGAGTTTCCCAGTACAAAATTAAATATTTCCTGATAAAAAACATTCAAAACAATAAAGTCCTTTGATAATATCCAGAAAACAGAAACACAGAGGCTGTCGCAATATCTGTGATTGAGTTAGCCAAAACAAAAGCGGATATTTCCCCTTTCATCCAGTCATATCCGGACAAAGTGGTGTGGAATTTATATGTAATAGACCAAGCATATCATAGTAAAAATGGTTTTGGAGAAAAGCAAAGTCCTTTCTTTAGGCAAGTGCATAAAATGTCATGTATACTAACAGAAATATCATGTTTGTTTGCCGCAGTTCCTCTAGTTTTCTCCCTAGAATACACGAATAAGAAAAACTGGTTTCTGCATGTGGAACCAGTGATTGTTTCCCTGTACAAAATTAAATGCTCCCTGATTTAAAAAAAAACGTTCCAAACAATAATGACCATTGATAATATCGAGAAAACACAAACACAGGGGCTATGGCAATATCTGGGATTGAGTCAGCCAAAACAAAACCGGATATTTCCCCTTTCATCCAGTCATATCCGGACAAAGTGGTGTGGAATTTCTTTGCAATAAACCAAGCATATCATAGTAAAAATGGTTTTGGAGACAAGCAAACTCCTTTCTTTAGGCAAGTGCATAAAATGTCATGTATACAAACAGAAATATCATGTTTGCTTGCCTCAGTTCCTCTAGTTTTCTCCCAAGAATACACGAATAGGAAGAACTGGTTTCTGCATGTGGAACCAGTGATTGTTTCCCAGTAGAAAATTAAATGCTCCCTGATTAAAAAAAACATTCAAAACAATAATGACCATTGATAATATCCAGAAAACACAAACACAGGGGCTGTGGCAATATCTGGGATTGAGTTAGCCAAAACAAAACCGGATATTTCTGGTTTCATGCAGTCATATCCGGACAAAGTGGAGTGGAATTTGTATGCAATAGACCAAGCAAATCATAGTAAAAATGGTTTTGGAGAAAAGCAAACTCCTTTCTTTAGGCAAGTGCATAAAATGTCATGTATACATACAGAAATATCATGTTTGTTTGCCGCAGTTCTTCTAGATTTCTCCTAGAAAATACGAATGTGTAGAGCTGGTTTCTCCATGTGGAACCACTGAGGGTTTCCCAGTACAAAATTAAATGTTCCCTGATAAAAAAAAATCTTTCAAAACAATAAAGTCCTTTGATAATATCCAGAAAACACAAACACAGGGGCTGTGGCAATATCTGGGATTGAGTTAGCCAAAACAAAACCGGATATTTCCGGTTTCATGCAGTCATATCCGGACAAAGTGGTGTGGAATTTGTATGCAATAGACCAAGCAAATCATAGTAAAAATGGTTTTGGAGAAAAGCAAACTCCTTTCTTTAGGCAAGTGCATAAAATGTCATGTATACAAACAGAAATATCATGTTTGTTTGCCGCAGTTCCTCTAGTTTTTTCCCTAGAATACACGAATAGAAAGAACTGGTTTCTGCATGTGGAACCAGTGATTCTTTCCCTGTGCAAAATTAAATGCACACTGATTAAAAAAAACATTCAAAACAATAATGACCATTGGTAATATCCAGAAAACACAAACACAGAGGCTGTGGCAATCTGGGATTGAGTTAGCCAAAAGACAAGCGGATATTTCCGGTTTCATGCAGTCATATCCGGACAAAGTGGTGTGGAATTTGTATGCAATAGACCAAGCAAATCATAGTAAAAATGGTTTTGTGAAAAGCAAACTACTTTCTTTAGGCAAGTGCATAAAATGTCATGTATACAAACAGAAATATCATGTTTGTTTTCCGCAGTTCTTCTAGCTTTCTCATAGAAAATACGAATGTGTAGAGCTGGTGTCTCTATGTGGAACCAATTAGAGTTTCCCAGTACAAAATTAAATGTTCCCTGATAAAAAACATTCAAAACAATAAAGTCCTTTGATAATATCCAGAAAACAGAAACACAGAGGCTTTCGCAATATCTGTGATTGAGTTAGCCAAAACAAAAGCGGATATTTCCCCTTTCATCCAGTCATATCCGGACAAAGTGGTGTTTAATTTGTATGCAATAGACCAAGCAAATCATAGTAAAAATGGTTTTGGAGAAAAGCAAAGTCATTTCATTAGGCAGGTGCATAAAATGTCATGTATACAAACAGAATTATCATGTTTGTTTGCTGCAGTTCCTCTAGCATTCTCCGTATAATTTACAAATGTTTAGAGCTGGTTTCTCCAGGTGGAACCACTGAGTGTTTCCCAGTACAAAATTAAATGTTCCCTGATAAAAAAAAATGTTTCAAAACAATAAAGTCATTTGATAATATCCAGAAAACACAAACACAAGGGCTGTGGCAATATCTGGAATTGAGATAGCCAAAACAAAACCGGATTTTTCTTGTTTCATGCAGTCATATCCGGACAAAAAGGTCTGGAATTTGTATGCAATAGACCAAGCAAATCATAGTAAAAATGGTTTTGGAGAAAAGCAAACTCCTTTCTTTAGGCAAGTGCAAAAAATGTCATGTATACAAACAGAAATATCATGTTTGCTTGCCGCAGTTCCTCTAGTTTTGTCCCAAGAATACACGAATAGGAAGAACTGGTTTCTGCATGAGGAACCAGTGATTGTTTCCCTGTACAAAATTAAATGCTCCCTGATTAAAAAAAAACGTTCCAAACAATAATGACCATTGATAATATCCAGAAAACACAAACACAGAGGCTGTCGCAATATCTGTGATTGAGTTAGCCAAAACAAAAGCGGATATTTCCCCTTTCATCCAGTCATATCCGGACAAAGTGGTGTGGAATTTGTATGCAATAGACCAAGCAAATCATAGTAAAAATGGTTTTGGAGAAAAGCAAATTCATTTCATTAGGCAGGTGCATAAAATGTCATGTATACAAACAGAAATATCATGTTTGTTTGCCGCAGTTCTTCTAGCTTTCTCCTAGAAAATACGAATGTGTAGAGCTGTTTTCTCCATGTGGAACCACTGAGGGTTTCCCAGTACAAAATTAAATGTTCCCTGATAAAAAAAAATCTTTCAAAACAATAAAGTCCTTTGATAATATCCAAAAAACACAAACACAGGGGCTGTGGCAATATCTGGGATTGAGTTAGCCAAAACAAAACCGGATATTTCCGGTTTCATGCAGTCATATCCGGACAAAGTGGAGTGGAATTTGTATGCAATAGACCAAGCAAATCATAGTAAAAATGGTTTTGGAGAAAAGCAAACTACTTTCTTTAGGCAAGTGCATAAAATGTAATGTATACAAACAGAAATATCATGTTTGTTTGCCGCAGTTCCTCTAGTTTCTCGCTTAGAAAATACGTATGCGTAGAGCTGGTGTCTCCATGTGGAACCACTGAGTGTTACCCAGTATAAAATTAAATGTTCCCTGATAAAAAAAAAACTTTCAAAACAATAATGGTCATTGATAATATCCAGAAAACACAAAAACAGAGGCTGTGGCAATCTGGGATTGAGTAAGCCAAAACAAAACCGGATATTTCCGGTTTCATGCAGTCATATCCGGACAAAGTGGTGTGGAATTTGTATGCAATAGACCAAGCAAATCATAGTAAAAATGGTTTTGGAGAAAAGCAAAGTCTTTTCGTTGGACAAGTGCATAAAATGTCATGTATACAAATAGAAATATCATGTTTGTTTGCCGCAGTTCTTCTAGCTTTCTCCTAGAAAATACGAATGTGTAGAGCTGGTGTCTCCATGTGGAACCACTGAGGGTTTCCCAGTACAAAATTAAATATTTCCTGATAAAAAACATTCAAAACAATAAAGTCCTTTGATAATATCCAGAAAACAGAAACACAGAGGCTGTCGCAATATCTGTGATTGAGTTAGCCAAAACAAAAGCGGATATTTCCCCTTTCATCCAGTCATATCCGGACAAAGTGGTGTGGAATTTATATGTAATAGACCAAGCATATCATAGTAAAAATGGTTTTGGAGAAAAGCAAAGTCCTTTCTTTAGGCAAGTGCATAAAATGTCATGTATACTAACAGAAATATCATGTTTGTTTGCCGCAGTTCCTCTAGTTTTCTCCCTAGAATACACGAATAAGAAAAACTGGTTTCTGCATGTGGAACCAGTGATTTTTCCCTGTACAAAATTAAATGCTCCCTGATTTAAAAAAAAACGTTCCAATCAATAATGACCATTGATAATATCGAGAAAACACAAACACAGGGGCTATGGCAATATCTGGGATTGAGTTAGCCAAAACAAAACCGGATATTTCCCCTTTCATCCAGTCATATCCGGACAAAGTGGTGTGGAATTTCTTTGCAATAAACCAAGCATATCATAGTAAAAATGGTTTTGGAGACAAGCAAACTCCTTTCTTTAGGCAAGTGCATAAAATGTCATGTATACAAACAGAAATATCATGTTTGCTTGCCTCAGTTCCTCTAGTTTTCTCCCAAGAATACACGAATAGGAAGAACTGGTTTCTGCATGTGGAACCAGTGATTCTTTCCCAGTAGAAAATTAAATGCTCCCTGATTAAAAAAAACATTCAAAACAATAATGACCATTGATAATATCCAGAAAACACAAACACAGGGGCTGTGGCAATATCTGGGATTGAGTTAGCCAAAACAAAACCGGATATTTCCGGTTTCATGCAGTCATATCCGGACAAAGTGGAGTGGAATTTGTATGCAATAGACCAAGCAAATCATAGTAAAAATGGTTTTGGAGAAAAGCAAACTCCTTTCTTTAGGCAAGTGCATAAAATGTCATGTATACATACAGAAATATCATGTTTGTTTGCCGCAGTTCTTCTAGATTTCTCCTAGAAAATACGAATGTGTAGAGCTGGTTTCTCCATGTGGAACCACTGAGGGTTTCCCAGTACAAAATTAAATGTTCCCTGATAAAAAAAAATCTCTCAAAACAATAAAGTCCTTT
Organism: Lepus europaeus; assembly: GCF_033115175.1. NCBI lineage: Eukaryota > Metazoa > Chordata > Mammalia > Lagomorpha > Leporidae > Lepus > Lepus europaeus. Next base: position 205,959 of record NW_026909106.1, on the reverse strand, counting down.
GATAATATCCAGAAAACACAAACACAGGGGCTGTGGCAATATCTGGGATTGAGTTAGCCAAAACAAAACCGGATATTTCCGGTTTCATGCAGTCATATCCGGACAAAGTGGTGTGGAATTTGTATGCAATAGACCAAGCAAATCATAGTAAAAATGGTTTTGGAGAAAAGCAAACTCCTTTCTTTAGGCAAGTGCATAAAATGTCATGTATACAAACAGAAATATCATGTTTGTTTGCCGCAGTTCCTCTAGTTTCTCGCTTAGAAAATACGTATGCGTAGAGCTGGTGTCTCCATGTGGAACCACTGAGTGTTACCCAGTATAAAATTAAATGTTCCCTGATAAAAAACATTCAAAACAATGAAGTCCTTTGATAATATCCAGAAAACAGAAACACAGAGGCTGTCGCAATATCTGTGATTGAGTTATCCAAAACAAAAGCGGATATTTCCCCTTTCATCCAGTCATATCCGGACAAAGTGGTGTGGAATTTGTATGCAATAGACCAAGCAAATCATAGTAAAAATGGTTTTGGAGAAAAGCAAAGTCATTTCATTAGGCAGGTACATAAAATGTCATGTATACAAACAGAAATATCATGTTTGTTTGCTGCAGTTCCTCTAGCATTCTCCGTATAAATTACAAACGTTTAGAGCTGGTTTCTGCATGTGGAACCAGTGATTGTTTCCCTGTACAAAATTAAATGCTCCCTGATTAAAAAAAAAACGTTCAAAACAGTAATGACCATTGGTATTATCCAGAAAACACAAACACAGAGGCTGTGGCTTATATCTGGGATTGAGTTAACCAAAATAAAACCGGGTATTTCCGGTTTCATGCAGTCATATCCGGACAAAGTGGTGTGGAATTTGTATGCAATAGACCAAGCAAATCATAGTAAAAATGGTTTTGGAGAAAAGCAAACTCCTTTCTTTAGGCAAGTGCATAAAATGTCATGTATACAAAGAGAAATATCATGTTTGTTTGCCGCAGTTCTTCTAGCTTTCTCCTAGAAAATACGAATGTGTAGAGCTGGTGTCTCCATGTGGAACCACTGAGTGTTTTCCAGTACAAAATTAAATGTTCCCTGATAAAAAACATTCAAAACAATGAAGTCCTTTGATAATATCCAGAAAACAGAAACACAGAGGCTGTCGCAATATCTGTGATTGAGTTATCCAAAACAAAAGCGGATATTTCCCCTTTCATCCAGTCATATCCGGACAAAGTGGTGTGGAATTTGTATGCAATAGACCAAGCAAATCATAGTAAAAATGGTTTTGGAGAAAAGCAAAGTCATTTCATTAGGCAGGTACATAAAATGTCATGTATACAAACAGAAATATCATGTTTGTTTGCTGCAGTTCCTCTAGCATTCTCCGTATAAATTACAAACGTTTAGAGCTGGTTTCTGCATGTGGAACCAGTGATTGTTTCCCTGTACAAAATTAAATGCTCCCTGATTAAAAAAAAAACGTTCAAAACAGTAATGACCATTGATATTATCCAGAAAACACAAACACAGAGGCTGTGGCTTATATCTGGGATTGAGTTAACCAAAATAAAACCGGGTATTTCCGGTTTCATGCAGTCATATCCGGACAAAGTGGTGTGGAATTTGTATGCAATAGACCAAGCAAATCATAGTAAAAATGGTTTTGGAGAAAAGCAAACTCCTTTCTTTAGGCAAGTGCATAAAATGTCATGTATACAAAGAGAAATATCATGTTTGTTTGCCGCAGTTCTTCTAGCTTTCTCCTAGAAAATACGAATGTGTAGAGCTGGTGTCTCCATGTGGAACCACTGAGTGTTTTCCAGTACAAAATTAAATGTTCCCTGATAAAAAACATTCAAAACAATGAAGTCCTTTGATAATATCCAGAAAACAGAAACACAGAGGCTGTCGCAATATCTGTGATTGAGTTATCCAAAACAAAAGCGGATATTTCCCCTTTCATCCAGTCATATCCGGACAAAGTGGTGTGGAATTTGTATGCAATAGACCAAGCAAATCATAGTAAAAATGGTTTTGGAGAAAAGCAAAGTCATTTCATTAGGCAGGTACATAAAATGTCATGTATACAAACAGAAATATCATGTTTGTTTGCTGCAGTTCCTCTAGCATTCTCCGTATAAATTACAAATGTTTAGAGCTGGTTTCTGCATGTGGAACCAGTGATTGTTTCCCTGTACAAAATTAAATGCTCCCTGATTAAAAAAATATTCAAAAGAATAATGACCATTGATAATATCCAGAAAACACAAACACAGAGGCTGTGGCAATATCTGGGATTGAGTTAGCCAAAACAAAACCGGATATTTCCGGTTTCATGCAGTCATATCCGGACAAAGTGGTGTGGAATTTGTATGCAATAGACCAAGCAAATCATAGTAAAAATGGTTTTGGAGAAAAGCAAAGTCTTTTCGTTGGACAAGTGCATAAAATGTCATGTATACAAATAGAAATATCATGTTTGCTTGCCGCAGTTCCTCTAGTTTTCTCCCAAGAATACACGAATAGGAAGAACTGGTTTCTGCATGAGGAACCAGTGACTGTTTCCCTGTACAAAATTAAATGCTCCCTGATTAAAAAAAAACGTTCTAAACAATAATGACCATTGATAATATCCAGAAAACACAAACACAGAGGCTGTCGCAATATCTGTGATTGAGTTAGCCAAAACAAAAGCGTATATTTCCCCTTTCATCCAGTCATATCCGGACAAAGTGGTGTTTAATTTGTATGCAATAGACCAAGCAAATCATAGTAAAAATTGTTTTGGAGAAAAGAAAACTCCTTTCTTTAGGCAAGTCCATAAAATGTCATGTATACAAACAGAAATATCATGTGTGCTTGCCGCAGTTCCTCTAGTATTCTCCCTAGAATACACGAATAGGAAGAACTGGTTTCTGCATGTGGAACCAGTGATTGTTTCCCTGTACAAAATTAAATGCTCCCTGATTAAAAAAAAAACGTTCAAAACAGTAATGACCATTGGTATTATCCAGAAAACACAAACACAGAGGCTGTGGCTTATATCTGGGATTGAGTTAACCAAAATAAAACCGGGTATTTCCGGTTTCATGCAGTCATATCCGGACAAAGTGGTGTGGAATTTGTATGCAATAGACCAAGCAAATCATAGTAAAAATGGTTTTGGAGAAAAGCAAACTCCTTTCTTTAGGCAAGTGCATAAAATGTCATGTATACAAAGAGAAATATCATGTTTGTTTGCCGCAGTTCTTCTAGCTTTCTCCTAGAAAATACGAATGTGTAGAGCTGGTGTCTCCATGTGGAACCACTGAGTGTTTTCCAGTACAAAATTAAATGTTCCCTGATAAAAAACATTCAAAACAATGAAGTCCTTTGATAATATCCAGAAAACAGAAACACAGAGGCTGTCGCAATATCTGTGATTGAGTTATCCAAAACAAAAGCGGATATTTCCCCTTTCATCCAGTCATATCCGGACAAAGTGGTGTGGAATTTGTATGCAATAGACCAAGCAAATCATAGTAAAAATGGTTTTGGAGAAAAGCAAAGTCATTTCATTAGGCAGGTACATAAAATGTCATGTATACAAACAGAAATATCATGTTTGTTTGCTGCAGTTCCTCTAGCATTCTCCGTATAAATTACAAACGTTTAGAGCTGGTTTCTGCATGTGGAACCAGTGATTGTTTCCCTGTACAAAATTAAATGCTCCCTGATTAAAAAAAAAACGTTCAAAACAGTAATGACCATTGGTATTATCCAGAAAACACAAACACAGAGGCTGTGGCTTATATCTGGGATTGAGTTAACCAAAATAAAACCGGGTATTTCCGGTTTCATGCAGTCATATCCGGACAAAGTGGTGTGGAATTTGTATGCAATAGACCAAGCAAATCATAGTAAAAATGGTTTTGGAGAAAAGCAAACTCCTTTCTTTAGGCAAGTGCATAAAATGTCATGTATACAAAGAGAAATATCATGTTTGTTTGCCGCAGTTCTTCTAGCTTTCTCCTAGAAAATACGAATGTGTAGAGCTGGTGTCTCCATGTGGAACCACTGAGTGTTTTCCAGTACAAAATTAAATGTTCCCTGATAAAAAACATTCAAAACAATGAAGTCCTTTGATAATATCCAGAAAACAGAAACACAGAGGCTGTCGCAATATCTGTGATTGAGTTATCCAAAACAAAAGCGGATATTTCCCCTTTCATCCAGTCATATCCGGACAAAGTGGTGTGGAATTTGTATGCAATAGACCAAGCAAATCATAGTAAAAATGGTTTTGGAGAAAAGCAAAGTCATTTCATTAGGCAGGTACATAAAATGTCATGTATACAAACAGAAATATCATGTTTGTTTGCTGCAGTTCCTCTAGCATTCTCCGTATAAATTACAAAAGTTTAGAGCTGGTTTCTGCATGTGGAACCAGTGATTGTTTCCCTGTACAAAATTAAATGCTCCCTGATTAAAAAAAAAACGTTCAAAACAGTAATGACCATTGGTATTATCCAGAAAACACAAACACAGAGGCTGTGGCTTATATCTGGGATTGAGTTAACCAAAATAAAACCGGGTATTTCCGGTTTCATGCAGTCATATCCGGACAAAGTGGTGTGGAATTTGTATGCAATAGACCAAGCAAATCATAGTAAAAATGGTTTTGGAGAAAAGCAAACTCCTTTCTTTAGGCAAGTGCATAAAATGTCATGTATACAAAGAGAAATATCATGTTTGTTTGCCGCAGTTCTTCTAGCTTTCTCCTAGAAAATACGAATGTGTAGAGCTGGTGTCTCCATGTGGAACCACTGAGTGTTTTCCAGTACAAAATTAAATGTTCCCTGATAAAAAACATTCAAAACAATGAAGTCCTTTGATAATATCCAGAAAACAGAAACACAGAGGCTGTCGCAATATCTGTGATTGAGTTATCCAAAACAAAAGCGGATATTTCCCCTTTCATCCAGTCATATCCGGACAAAGTGGTGTGGAATTTGTATGCAATAGACCAAGCAAATCATAGTAAAAATGGTTTTGGAGAAAAGCAAAGTCATTTCATTAGGCAGGTACATAAAATGTCATGTATACAAACAGAAATATCATGTTTGTTTGCTGCAGTTCCTCTAGCATTCTCCGTATAAATTACAAATGTTTAGAGCTGGTTTCTGCATGTGGAACCAGTGATTGTTTCCCTGTACATAATTAAATGCTCCCTGATTAAAAAAATATTCAAAAGAATAATGACCATTGATAATATCCAGAAAACACAAACACAGAGGCTGTGGCAATATCTGGGATTGAGTTAGCCAAAACAAAACCGGATATTTCCGGTTTCATGCAGTCATATCCGGACAAAGTGGTGTGGAATTTGTATGCAATAGACCAAGCAAATCATAGTAAAAATGGTTTTGGAGAAAAGCAAAGTCTTTTCGTTGGACAAGTGCATAAAATGTCATGTATACAAATAGAAATATCATGTTTGCTTGCCGCAGTTCCTCTAGTTTTCTCCCAAGAATACACGAATAGGAAGAACTGGTTTCTGCATGAGGAACCAGTGATTGTTTCCCTGTACAAAATTAAATGCTCCCTGATTAAAAAAAAACGTTCCAAACAATAATGACCATTGATAATATCCAGAAAACACAAACACAGAGGCTGTCGCAATATCTGTGATTGAGTTAGCCAAAACAAAAGCGGATATTTCCCCTTTCATCCAGTCATATCCGGACAAAGTGGTGTGGAATTTGTATGCAATAGACCAAGCAAATCATAGTAAAAATGGTTTTGGAGAAAAGCAAATTCATTTCATTAGGCAGGTGCATAAAATGTCATGTATACAAACAGAAATATCATGTTTGTTTGCCGCAGTTCTTCTAGCTTTCTCCTAGAAAATACGAATGTGTAGAGCTGTTTTCTCCATGTGGAACCACTGAGGGTTTCCCAGTACAAAATTAAATGTTCCCTGATAAAAAAAAAATCTTTCAAAACAATAAAGTCCTTTGATAATATCCAGAAAACACAAACACAGGGGCTGTGGCAATATCTGGGATTGAGTTAGCCAAAACAAAACCGGATATTTCCGGTTTCATGCAGTCATATCCGGACAAAGTGGAGTGGAATTTGTATGCAATAGACCAAGCAAATCATAGTAAAAATGGTTTTGGAGAAAAGCAAACTACTTTCTTTAGGCAAGTGCATAAAATGTAATGTATACAAACAGAAATATCATGTTTGTTTGCCGCAGTTCCTCTAGTTTCTCGCGTAGAAAATACGTATGCATAGAGCTGGTGTCTCCATGTGGAACCACTGAGTGTTACCCAGTATAAAATTAAATGTTCCCTGATAAAAAAAAAAAACGTTCAAAACAGTAATGACCATTGGTATTATCCAGAAAACACAAACACAGAGGCTGTGGCTTATATCTGGGATTGAGTTAACCAAAATAAAACCGGGTATTTCCGGTTTCATGCAGTCATATCCGGACAAAGTGGTGTGGAATTTGTATGCAATAGACCAAGCAAATCATAGTAAAAATGGTTTTGGAGAAAAGCAAACTCCTTTCTTTAGGCAAGTGCATAAAATGTCATGTATACAAAGAGAAATATCATGTTTGTTTGCCGCAGTTCTTCTAGCTTTCTCCTAGAAAATACGAATGTGTAGAGCTGGTGTCTCCATGTGGAACCACTGAGTGTTTTCCAGTACAAAATTAAATGTTCCCTGATAAAAAACATTCAAAACAATGAAGTCCTTTGATAATATCCAGAAAACAGAAACACAGAGGCTGTCGCAATATCTGTGATTGAGTTATCCAAAACAAAAGCGGATATTTCCCCTTTCATCCAGTCATATCCGGACAAAGTGGTGTGGAATTTGTATGCAATAGACCAAGCAAATCATAGTAAAAATGGTTTTGGAGAAAAGCAAAGTCATTTCATTAGGCAGGTACATAAAATGTCATGTATACAAACAGAAATATCATGTTTGTTTGCTGCAGTTCCTCTAGCATTCTCCGTATAAATTACAAATGTTTAGAGCTGGTTTCTGCATGTGGAACCAGTGATTGTTTCCCTGTACAAAATTAAATGCTCCCTGATTAAAAAAAAAACGTTCAAAACAGTAATGACCATTGGTATTATCCAGAAAACACAAACACAGAGGCTGTGGCTTATATCTGGGATTGAGTTAACCAAAATAAAACCGGGTATTTCCGGTTTCATGCAGTCATATCCGGACAAAGTGGTGTGGAATTTGTATGCAATAGACCAAGCAAATCATAGTAAAAATGGTTTTGGAGAAAAGCAAACTCCTTTCTTTAGGCAAGTGCATAAAATGTCATGTATACAAAGAGAAATATCATGTTTGTTTGCCGCAGTTCTTCTAGCTTTCTCCTAGAAAATACGAATGTGTAGAGCTGGTGTCTCCATGTGGAACCACTGAGTGTTTTCCAGTACAAAATTAAATGTTCCCTGATAAAAAACATTCAAAACAATGAAGTCCTTTGATAATATCCAGAAAACAGAAACACAGAGGCTGTCGCAATATCTGTGATTGAGTTATCCAAAACAAAAGCGGATATTTCCCCTTTCATCCAGTCATATCCGGACAAAGTGGTGTGGAATTTGTATGCAATAGACCAAGCAAATCATAGTAAAAATGGTTTTGGAGAAAAGCAAAGTCATTTCATTAGGCAGGTACATAAAATGTCATGTATACAAACAGAAATATCATGTTTGTTTGCTGCAGTTCCTCTAGCATTCTCCGTATAAATTACAAATGTTTAGAGCTGGTTTCTGCATGTGGAACCAGTGATTGTTTCCCTGTACAAAATTAAATGCTCCCTGATTAAAAAAATATTCAAAAGAATAATGACCATTGATAATATCCAGAAAACACAAACACAGAGGCTGTGGCAATATCTGGGATTGAGTTAGCCAAAACAAAACCGGATATTTCCGGTTTCATGCAGTCATATCCGGACAAAGTGGTGTGGAATTTGTATGCAATAGACCAAGCAAATCATAGTAAAAATGGTTTTGGAGAAAAGCAAAGTCTTTTCGTTGGACAAGTGCATAAAATGTCATGTATACAAATAGAAATATCATGTTTGCTTTCCGCAGTTCCTCTAGTTTTCTCCCAAGAATACACGAATAGGAAGAACTGGTTTCTGCATGAGGAACCAGTGATTGTTTCCCTGTACAAAATTAAATGCTCCCTGATTAAAAAAAAAACGTTCCAAACAATAATGACCATTGATAATATCCAGAAAACACAAACACAGAGGCTGTCGCAATATCTGTGATTGAGTTAGCCAAAACAAAAGCGGATATTTCCCCTTTCATCCAGTCATATCCGGACAAAGTGGTGTGGAATTTGTATGCAATAGACCAAGCAAATCATAGTAAAAATGGTTTTGGAGAAAAGCAAATTCATTTCATTAGGCAGGTGCATAAAATGTCATGTATACAAACAGAAATATCATGTTTGTTTGCCGCAGTTCTTCTAGCTTTCTCCTAGAAAATACGAATGTGTAGAGCTGTTTTCTCCATGTGGAACCACTGAGGGTTTCCCAGTACAAAATTAAATGTTCCCTGATAAAAAAAAAATCTTTCAAAACAATAAAGTCCTTTGATAATATCCAGAAAACACAAACACAGGGGCTGTGGCAATATCTGGGATTGAGTTAGCCAAAACAAAACCGGATATTTCCGGTTTCATGCAGTCATATCCGGACAAAGTGGAGTGGAATTTGTATGCAATAGACCAAGCAAATCATAGTAAAAATGGTTTTGGAGAAAAGCAAACTACTTTCTTTAGGCAAGTGCATAAAATGTAATGTATACAAACAGAAATATCATGTTTGTTTGCCGCAGTTCCTCTAGTTTCTTGCTTAGAAAATACGTATGCGTAGAGCTGGTGTCTCCATGTGGAACCACTGAGTGTTACCCAGTATAAAATTAAATGTTCCCTGATAAAAAAAAAAAAACTTTCAAAACAATAATGGTCATTGATAATATCCAGAAAACACAAAAACAGAGGCTGTGGCAATCTGGGATTGAGTAAGCCAAAACAAAACCGGATATTTCCGGTTTCATGCAGTCATATCCGGACAAAGTGGTGTGGAATTTGTATGCAATAGACCAAGCAAATCATAGTAAAAATGGTTTTGGAGAAAAGCAAAGTCTTTTCGTTGGACAAGTGCATAAAATGTCATGTATACAAATAGAAATATCATGTTTGTTTGCCGCAGTTCTTCTAGCTTTCTCCTAGAAAATACGAATGTGTAGAGCTGGTATCTCCATGTGGAACCAATTAGAGTTTCCCAGTACAAAATTAAATATTTCCTGATAAAAAACATTCAAAACAATAAAGTCCTTTGATAATATCCAGAAAACAGAAACACAGAGGCTGTCGCAATATCTGTGATTGAGTTAGCCAAAACAAAAGCGGATATTTCCCCTTTCATCCAGTCATATCCGGACAAAGTGGTGTGGAATTTATATGTAATAGACCAAGCATATCATAGTAAAAATGGTTTTGGAGAAAAGCAAAGTCCTTTCTTTAGGCAAGTGCATAAAATGTCATGTATACTAACAGAAATATCATGTTTGTTTGCCGCAGTTCCTCTAGTTTTCTCCCTAGAATACACGAATAAGAAAAACTGGTTTCTGCATGTGGAACCAGTGATTGTTTCCCTGTACAAAATTAAATGCTCCCTGATTAAAAAAAAAACGTTCCAAACAATAATGACCATTGATAATATCGAGAAAACACAAACACAGGGGCTATGGCAATATCTGGGATTGAGTTAGCCAAAACAAAACCGGATATTTCCCCTTTCATCCAGTCATATCCGGACAAAGTGGTGTGGAATTTCTTTGCAAAAAACCAAGCATATCATAGTAAAAATGGTTTTGGAGACAAGCAAACTCCTTTCTTTAGGCAAGTGCATAAAATGTCATGTATACAAACAGAAATATCATGTTTGCTTGCCTCAGTTCCTCTAGTTTTCTCCCAAGAATACACGAATAGGAAGAACTGGTTTCTGCATGTGGAACCAGTGATTGTTTCCCAGTAGAAAATTAAATGCTCCCTGATTAAAAAAAACATTCAAAACAATAATGACCATTGATAATATCCAGAAAACACAAACACAGGGGCTGTGGCAATATCTGGGATTGAGTTAGCCAAAACAAAACCGGATATTTCCGGTTTCATGCAGTCATATCCGGACAAAGTGGAGTGGAATTTGTATGCAATAGACCAAGCAAATCATAGTAAAAATGGTTTTGGAGAAAAGCAAACTCCTTTCTTTAGGCAAGTGCATAAAATGTCATGTATACATACAGAAATATCATGTTTGTTTGCCGCAGTTCTTCTAGATTTCTCCTAGAAAATACGAATGTGTAGAGCTGGTTTCTCCATGTGGAACCACTGAGGGTTTCCCAGTACAAAATTAAATGTTCCCTGATAAAAAAAAAATCTTTCAAAACAATAAAGTCCTTTGATAATATCCAGAAAACACAAACACAGGGGCTGTGGCAATATCTGGGATTGAGTTAGCCAAAACAAAACCGGATATTTCCGGTTTCATGCAGTCATATCCGGACAAAGTGGTGTGGAATTTGTATGCAATAGACCAAGCAAATCATAGTAAAAATGGTTTTGGAGAAAAGCAAACTCCTTTCTTTAGGCAAGTGCATAAAATGTCATGTATACAAACAGAAATATCATGTTTGTTTGCCGAAGTTCCTCTAGTTTCTCGCTTAGAAAATACGTATGCGTAGAGCTGGTGTCTCCATGTGGAACCACTGAGTGTTACCCAGTATAAAATTAAATGTTCCCTGATAAAAAAAAAACTTTCAAAACAATAATGGTCATTGATAATATCCAGAAAACACAAAAACATAGGCTGTGGCAATCTGGGATTGAGTTAGCCAAAACAAAACCGGATATTTCCGGTTTCATGCAGTCATATCCGGACAAAGTGGTGTGGAATTTGTATGCAATAGACCAAGCAAATCATAGTAAAAATGGTTTTGGAGAAAAGCAAAGTCTTTTCGTTGGACAAGTGCATAAAATGTCATGTATACAAATAGAAATATCATGTTTGTTTGCCGCAGTTCTTCTAGCTTTCTCCTAGAAAATACGAATGTGTAGAGCTGGTATCTCCATGTGGAACCAATTAGAGTTTCCCAGTACAAAATTAAATATTTCCTGATAAAAAACATTCAAAACAATAAAGTCCTTTGATAATATCCAGAAAACAGAAACACAGAGGCTGTCGCAATATCTGTGATTGAGTTAGCCAAAACAAAAGCGGATATTTCCCCTTTCATCCAGTCATATCCGGACAAAGTGGTGTGGAATTTGTATGCAATAGACCAAGCAAATCATAGTAAAATGGTTTTGGAGAAAAGCAAAGTCTTTTCGTTGGACAAGTGCATAAAATGTCATGTATACAAATAGAAATATCATGTTTGTTTCCTGCAGTTCTTCTAGCTTTCTCCTAGAAAATACGAATGTGTAGAGCTGGTGTCTCCATGTGGAACCAATTAGAGTTTCCCAGTACAAAATTAAATGTTCCCTGATAAAAAACATTCAAAACAATAAAGTCCTTTGATAATATCCAGAAAACACAAACACAGAGGCTGTCGCAATATCTGTGATTGAGTTAGCCAAAACAAAAGCGGATATTTCCCCTTTCATCCAGTCATATCCGGACAAAGTGGTGTGGAATTTATATGCAATAGACCAAGCATATCATAGTAAAAATGGTTTTGGAGAAAAGCAAAGTCCTTTCTTTAGGCAAGTGCATAAAATGTCATGTATACTAACAGAAATATCATGTTTGTTTGCCGCAGTTCCTCTAGTTTTCTCCCTAGAATACACGAATAAGAAAAACTGGTTTCAGCATGTGGAACCAGTGATTGTTTCCCTGTACAAAATTAAATGCTCCCTGATTAAAAAAAAAAACGTTCAAAACAATAATGACCATTGATAATATCGAGAAAACACAAACACAGGGGCTATGGCAATATCTGGGATTGAGTTAGCCAAAACAAAACCGGATATTTCCCCTTTCATCCAGTCATATCCGGACAAAGTGGTGTGGAATTTCTTTGCAATAAACCAAGCAAATCATAGTAAAAATGGTTTTGGAGAAAAGCAAAGTCCTTTCTTTAGGCAAGTGCATAAAATGTCATGTATACAAACAGAAATATCATGTTTGTTTGCCGCAGTTCCTCTAGTTTCTCGCTTAGAAAATACATATGCGTAGAGCTGGTGTCTCCATGTGGAACCACTGAGTGTTACCCAGTATAAAATTAAATGTTCCCTGATAAAAAAAAAAACTTTCAAAACAATAATGATCATTGATAATATCCAGAAAACACAAAAACAGAGGCTGTGGCAATCTGGGATTGAGTTAGCCAAAACAAAACCGGATATTTTTAGTTTCATGCAGTCATATCCGGACAAAGTGGTGTGGAATTTGTATGCAATAGACCAAGCAAATCATAGTAAAATGGTTTTGGAGAAAAGCAAATTCTTTTCGTTGGACAAGTGCATAAAATATCATGTATACAAACAGAAATATCATGTTTGTTTGCCGCAGTTCTTCTAGATTTCTCCTAGAAAATACGAATGTGTAGAGCTGGTGTCTCCATGTGGAACGAATTAGAGTTTCCCAGTACAAAATTAAATGTTCCCTGATAAAAAACATTCAAAACAATAAAGTCCTTTGATAATATCCAGAAAACACAAACACAGAGGCTGTCGCAATATCTGTGATTGAGTTAGCCAAAACAAAAGCGGATATTTCCCCTTTCATGCAGTCATATCCGGACAAAGTGGTGTGGAATTTGTATGCAATAGACCAAGCATATCATAGTAAAAATGGTTTTGGAGAAAAGCAAAGTCTTTTCGTTGGACAAGTGCATAAAATGTCATGTATACAAACAGAAATATCATGTTTGTTTGCCGCTGTTCTTCTAGCATTCTCCTAGAAAATACGAATGTGTAGAGCTGGTGTCTCCATGTGGAAACAATTTTAGTTTCCCAGTACAAAATAAATGTTCTCTGATAAAAAACATTCAAAACAATAAAGTCCTTTGATAATATCCAGAAAACACAAACACAGAGGCTGTCACAATATCTGTGATTGAGTTAGCCAAAACAAAACCGGATATTTCCGGTTTCATGCAGTCATATCCGGACAAAGTGGTGTGGAATTTGTATGCAATAGACCAAGCAAATCATAGTAAAATGGTTTTGGACAAAAGCAAAGTCATTTCATTAGGCAGGTGCATAAAATGTCATGTATACAAACAGAAATATCATGTTTGTTTGCCGCAGTTCTTCTAGCTTTCTCCTAGAAAATACGAATGTGTAGAGCTGGTATCTCCATGTGGAACCAATTAGAGTTTCCCAGTACAAAATTAAATGTTCCCTGATAAAAAACATTCAAAACAATAAAGCCCTTTCATAATATCCAGAAAACACAAACAAAGGGGCTGTGGCAATAACTGGGATTGAGTTAGCCAAAAGAAAATCGGATATTTCCTGTTTCATGCAGTCATATCCGGACAAAGTGGTCTGGAATTTGTATGCAATAGACCAAGCAAATCATAGTAAAAATGGTTTTGGAGACAAGCAAACTCCTTTCTTTAGGCAAGTGCATAAAATGTCATGTATACAAACAGAAATATCATGTTTGCTTGCCGCAGTTCCTCTAGTTTTTTCCCAAGAATACACGAATAGGAAGAACTGGTTTCTGCATGTGGAATCAGTGATTGTTTCCCTGTACAAAATTAAATGCTCCCTGATTAAAAAAAAACGTTCCAAACAATAATGACCATTGATAATATCCAGAAAACACAAACACAGGGCTGTGGCAATATCTGGGATTGAGTTAGCCAAAACAAAACCGGATATTTCCGGTTTCATGCAGTCATATCTGGACAAAGTGGTGTGGAATTTGTATGCAATAGACCAAGCAAATCATAGTAAAAATGGTTTTGGAGAAAAGCAAACTCCTTTCTTTAGGCAAGTGCATAAAATGTCATGTATACAAACAGAAATATCATGTTTGTTTGCCGCAGTTCATCTAGTTTTCTCCCTAGAATACACGAATAGGATGAACTGGTTTCTGCATGTGGAAACAGTGATTGTTTCCCTGTACAAAATTAAATGCTCCCTGATTAAAAAAAAACGTTCAAAACAGTAATGACCATTGGTAATATCCAGAAAACACAAACACAGAGGCTGTGGCAATATCTGGGATTGAGTTAACCAAAATAAAACCGGATATTTCCGGTTTCATGCAGTCATATCCGGACAAAGTGGTGTGGAATTTGTATGCAATAGACCAAGCAAATCATAGTAAAAATGGTTTTGGAGAAAAGCAAACTCCTTTCTTTAGGCAAGTGCATAAAATGTCATGTATACATACAGAAATATCATGTTTGTTTGCCGCAGTTCTTCTAGCTTTCTCCTAGAAAATACGAATGTGTAGAGCTGGTTTCTCCATGTGGAACCAATTAGAGTTTCCCAGTATAAAATTAAATGTTCCCTGATAAAAAACATTCAAAACAATGAAGTCCTTTGATAATATCCAGAAAACACTAACACAGAGGCTGTCGCAATATCTGTGATTGAGTTAGCCAAAACAAAAGCGGATATTTCCCCTTTCATCCAGTCATATCCGGACAAAGTGGTGTGGAATTTGTATGCAATAGACCATGCAAATCATAGTAAAAATGGTTTTGGAGAAAAGCAAATTCATTTCATTAGGCAGGTGCATAAAATGTCATGTATACAAACAGAAATATCATGTTTGTTTGCTGCAGTTCCTGTAGCATTCTCCGTATAAATTACAAATGTTTAGAGCTGGTTTCTCCATGTGGAACCACTGAGGGTTTCCCAGTACAAAATTAAATGTTCCCTGATAAAAAAAAATCTTTCAAAACAATAAAGTCCTTTGATAATATCCAGAAAACACAAACACAGGGGCTGTGGCAATATCTGGGATTGAGTTAGCCAAAACAAAACCGGATATTTCCGGTTTCATGCAGTCATATCCGGACAAAGTGGAGTGGAATTTGTATGCAATAGACCAAGCAAATCATAGTAAAAATGGTTTTGGAGAAAAGCAAACTCCTTTCTTTAGGCAAGTGCATAAAATGTCATGTATACAAACAGAAATATCATGTTTGTTTGCCGCAGTTCCTCTAGTTTCTCGCTTAGAAAATACATATGCGTAGAGCTGGTGTCTCCATGTGGAACCACTGAGTGTTACCCAGTATAAAATTAAATGTTCCCTGATAAAAAAAAAACTTTCAAAACAATAATGATCATTGATAATATCCAGAAAACACAAAAACAGAGGCTGTGGCAATCTGGGATTGAGTTAGCCTAAACAAAACCGGATATTTCCGGTTTCATGCAGTCATATCCGGACAAAGTGGTGTGGAATTTGTATGCAATAGACCAAGCAAATCATAGTAAAAATGGTTTTGGAGAAAAGCAAACTCCTTTCTTTAGGCAAGTGCATAAAATGTCATGTATACAAACAGAAATATCATGTTTGTTTGCCGCAGTTCTTCTAGCTTTCTCCTAGAAAATACGAATGTGTAGAGCTGGTATCTCCATGTGGAACCAATTAGAGTTTCCCAGTACAAAATTAAATATTTCCTGATAAAAAACATTCAAAACAATAAAGTCCTTTGATAATATCCAGAAAACAGAAACACAGAGGCTGTCGCAATATCTGTGATTGAGTTAGCCAAAACAAAAGCGGATATTTCCCCTTTCATCCAGTCATATCCGGACAAAGTGGTGTTTAATTTGTATGCAATAGACCAAGCAAATCATAGTAAAAATGGTTTTGGAGAAAAGAAAACTCCTTTCTTTAGGCAAGTCCATAAAATGTCATGTATACAAACAGAAATATCATGTGTGCTTGCCGCACGTCCTCTAGTATTCTCCCTAGAATACACGAATAGGAAGAACTGGTTTCTGCATGTGGAACCAGTGATTGTTTCCCTGTACAAAATTAAATGCTCCCTGATTAAAAAAAAAACGTTCAAAACAGTAATGACCATTGGTATTATCCAGAAAACACAAACACAGAGGCTGTGGCTTATATCTGGGATTGAGTTAACCAAAATAAAACCGGGTATTTCCGGTTTCATGCAGTCATATCCGGACAAAGTGGTGTGGAATTTGTATGCAATAGACCAAGCAAATCATAGTAAAAATGGTTTTGGAGAAAAGCAAACTCCTTTCTTTAGGCAAGTGCATAAAATGTCATGTATACAAAGAGAAATATCATGTTTGTTTGCCGCAGTTCTTCTAGCTTTCTCCTAGAAAATACGAATGTGTAGAGCTGGTGTCTCCATGTGGAACCACTGAGTGTTTTCCAGTACAAAATTAAATGTTCCCTGATAAAAAACATTCAAAACAATGAAGTCCTTTGATAATATCCAGAAAACAGAAACACAGAGGCTGTCGCAATATCTGTGATTGCGTTAGCCAAAACAAAAGCGGATATTTCCCCTTTCATCCAGTCATATCCGGACAAAGTGGTGTGGAATTTGTATGCAATAGACCAAGCAAATCATAGTAAAAATGGTTTTGGAGAAAAGCAAAGTCATTTCATTAGGCAGGTACATAAAATGTCATGTATACAAACAGAAATATCATGTTTGTTTGCCGCAGTTCCTCTAGTTTTCTCCCTAGAATACACGAATAGGAAGAACTGGTTTCTGCATGTGGAACCAGTGATTGTTTCCCTGTACAAAATTAAATGCTCCCTGATTAAAAAAAAAACGTTCAAAACAATAATGACCATTGATAATATCCAGAAAACACAAACACAGGGGCTGTGGCAATATCTGGGATTGAGTTAGCCAAAACAAAACCGGATATTTCCGGTTTCATGCAGTCATATCCGGACAAAGTGGTGTGGAATTTTTATGCAATAGACCAAGCAAATCATAGTAAAAATGGTTTTGAAGAAAAGCAAACTCCTTTCTTTAGGCAAGTGCATAAAATGTCATGTATACAAACAGAAATATCAGGTTTGTTTGCCGCAGTTCCTCTAGTTTCTCGCTTAGAAAATACGAATGTGTAGAGCTGGTGTCTCCATGTGGAACCACTGAGTGTTTCCCAGTACAAAATTAAATGTTCCCTGATAAAAAACATTCAAAAGAATAAAGTCCTTTGATAATATCCAGAAAACACAAACACAGAGGCTGTCGCAATATCTGTGATTGAGTTAGCCAAAACAAAAGCGGATATTTCCCCTTTCTTCCAGTCATATCCGGACAAAGTGGTGTGGAATTTGTATGCAATAGACCAAGCAAATCATAGTAAAATGGTTTTGGAGAAAAGCAAAGTCCTTTCTTTAGGCAAGTGCATAAAATGTCATGTATACAAACAGAAATATCATGTTTGTTTGCCGCAGTTCCTCTAGATTTCTCCCTAGAATACACGAATAAGAAAAAATGGTTTCTGCATGTGGAACCAGTGAGTGTTTTCCAGTACAAAATTAAATGTTCCCTGATTAAAAAAAAAAAACTTTCAAAACAATAATGATCATTGATAATATCCAGAAAACACAAACCAGAGGCTGTGGCAATCTGGGATTGAGTTAGCCAAAACAAAACCGGATATTTCCGGTTTCATGCAGTCATATCCGGACAAAGTGGTGTGGAATTTGTATGCAATAGACCAAGCAAATCATAGTAAAAATTGTTTTGGAGAAAAGCAAACTACTTTCTTTAGGCAAGTGCATAAAATGTCATGTATACAAACAGAAATATCATGTTTGTTTGCCGCAGTTCCTCTAGTTTCTCGCTTAGAAAATACGTATGCGTAGAGCTGGTGTCTCCATGTGGAACCACTGAGTGTTTTCCAGTACAAAATTAAATGTTCCCTGATAAAAAAAAACTTTCAAAACAATAATGATCATTGATAATATCCAGAAAACACAAACCAGAGGCTGTGGCAATCTGGCATTGAGTTAGCCAAAACAAAACCGGATATTTCCGGTTTCATGCAGTCATATCCGGACAAAGTGGTGTGGAATTTGTATGCAATAGACCAAGCAATTCATAGTAAAAATGGTTTTGGAGAAAAGCAAACTCCTTTTTTTAGGCATTGCATAAAATGTCATGTATACAAACAGAAATATCAGATTTGTTTGCCGCAGTTCCTCTAGTTTCTCGCTTAGAAATTACAAATGTTTGGAGCTCGTTTCTCCATGTGGAACCACTGAGGGTTTCCCAGTACAAAATTAAATGCTCCCTGATTAAAAAAAAACGTTCCAAACAATAATGATCATTGATAATATCCAGAAAACACAAACACAGGGGCTGTGGCAATATCTGGGATTGAGTTAGCCAAAAGAAAACCGGATATTTCCGGATTCATGCAGTCATATCCGGACAAAGCGGTGTGGAATTTGTATACAATTGACCAAGTAAATCATAGTAAAAATGGTTTTGGAGAAAAGCAAAGTGCTTTCTTTAGGCAAGTGCATAAAATGTCATGTATACAAACAGAAATATCATGTTTGTTTTCCGCAGTTCCTCTAGTTTTCTCCCTAGAATACACGAATAGGAAGAACTGGTTTCTGCATGTGGAACCAGTGATTGCTTCCCTGTACAAAATTAAATGCTCCCTGATTAAAAAAACATTCAAAACAATAATGACCATTGGTAATATCCAGAAAACACAAACACAGAGGCTGTGGCAATCTGGGATTGAGTTAGCCAAAACAAAACCGGATATTTCCGGTTTCATGCAGTCATATCCGGACAAAGTGGTGTGGAATTTGTATGCAATAGACCAAGCAAATCATAGTAAAAATGGTTTTGGAGAAAAGCAAAGTCTTTTCGTTGGACAAGTGCATAAAATGTCATGTATACAAATAGAAATATCATGTTTGTTTGCCGCAGTTCTTCTAGCTTTCTCCTAGAAAATACGAATGTGTAGAGCTGGTGTCTCCATGTGGAACCACTGAGGGTTTCGCAGTACAAAATTAAATGTTCCCTGATAAAAAAAAATGTTTCAAAAGTATAAAGTCCTTTGATAATATCCAGAACACACAAACACAGGGGCTATGGCAATATCTGGGATTGAGTTAGCCAAAACAAAACCGGATATTTCCACTTTCATCCAGTCATATCCGGACAAAGTGGTGTGGAATTTGTATGCAATAGACCAAGCAAATCATAGTAAAATGGTTTTGGAGAAAAGCAAAGTCCTTTCTTTAGGCAAGTGCATAAAATGTCATGTATACAAACAGAAATATCATGTTTGTTTGCCGCAGTTCCTCTAGTTTTCTCCCTAGAATACACGAATAGGAAGAACTGTTTTCTGCATGTGGAACCAGTGATTGTTTCCCTGTACAAAATTAAATGCTCCCTGATTAAAAAAAAACGTTCCAAACAATAATGACCATTGATAATATCCAGAAAACACAAACACAGGGGCTGTGGCAATATCTGGGATTGAGTTAGCCAAAACAAAACCGGATATTTCCGGTTTCATGCAGTCATATCCGGACAAAGTGGTGTGGAATTTCTATGCAATAGACCAAGCAAATCATAGTAAAATGGTTTTGGAGAAAAGCAAACTCCTTTCTTTAGGCAAGTGCATAAAATGTCATGTATACAAACAGAAATATCAGGTTTGTTTGCCGCAGTTCCTCTAGTTTCTCGCTTAGAAAATGCGAATGTGTAGAGCTGGTGTCTCCATGTGGAACCAATTAGAGTTTCCCAGTACAAAATTAAATGTTCCCTGAGAAAAAAAAACAATTCAAAACAATAATGACCATTGATAATATCCAGAAAACACAAACACAGAGGCTGTGGCAATTTGGGATTGAGTTAGCCAAAACAAAACTGGATATTTCCGGTTTCATGCAGTCATATCCGGACAAAGTGGTGTGGAATTTGTATGCAATAGACCAAGCAAATCATAGTAAAAATGGTTTTGGAGAAAAGCAAAGTCTTTTCGTTGGACAAGTGCATAAAATGTCATGTATACAAATAGAAATATCATGTTTGTTTGCTGCAGTTCTTCTAGCTTTCTCCTAGAAAATACGAATGTGTAGAGCTGGTGTCTCCATGTGGAACCAATTAGAGTTTCCCAGTACAAAATTAAATGTTCCCTGATAAAAAACATTCAAAACAATAAAGTCCTTTGATAATATCCAGAACACACAAACACAGGGGCTATGGCAATATCTGGGATTGAGTTAGCCAAAACAAAACCGGATATTTCCACTTTCATCCAGTCATATCCGGACAAAGTGGTGTGGAATTTGTATGCAATAGACCAAGCAAATCATAGTAAAAATGGTTTGGAGAAAAGCAAAGTCCTTTCTTTAGGCAAGTGCATAAAAAGTCATGTATACAAACAGAAATATCATGTTTGTTTGCCGCAGTTCCTCTAGTTTTCTCCCTAGAATACAAGAATAGGAAGAACTGGTTTCTGCATGTGGAACCAGTGATTGTTTCCCTGTACAAAATTAAATGCTCCCTGATTAAAAAGAAAACGTTCAAAACAATAATGACCATTGATAATATCCAGAAAACACAAACACAGGGGCTGTGGCAATATCTGGGATTGAGTTAGCCAAAACAAAACCGGATATTTCCACTTTCGTCCAGTCATATCCGGACAAAGCGGTGTGGAATTTGTATACAACTGACCAAGTAAATCATAGTAAAAATGGTTTTGGAGAAAAGCAAAGTGCTTTCTTTAGGCAAGTGCATAAAATGTCATGTATACAAACAGAAATATCATGTTTGTTTCCCGCAGTTCCTCTAGTTTTCTCCCTAGAATACACGAATAGGAAGAACTGGTTTCTGCATGTGGAACCAGTGATTGCTTCCCTGTACAAATTTAAATGCTCCCTGATTAAAAAAACATTCAAAACAATAATGACCATTGGTAATATCCAGAAAACACAAACACAGAGGCTGTGGCAATCTGGGATTGAGTTAGCCAAAACAAAACCGGATATTTCCACTTTCATCCAGTCATATCCGGACAAAGTGGTGTGGAATTTGTATGCAATAGACCAAGCAAATCATAGTAAAAATGGTTTTGGAGAAAAGCAAAGTCTTTTCGTTGGACAAGTGCATAAAATGTCATGTATACAAATAGAAATATCATGTTTGTTTGCCGCAGTTCTTCTAGCTTTCTCCTAGAAAATACGAATGTGTAGAGCTGGTGTCTCCATGTGGAACCACTGAGTGTTTCCCAGTACAAAATTAAATGTTCCCTGATAAAAAAAAATGTTTCAAAAGTATAAATTCCTTTGATAATATCCAGAAAACACAAACACAGGGGCTATGGCAATATCTGGGATTGAGTTAGCCAAAACAAAACCGGATATTTCCGGTTTCATGCAGTCATATCCGGACAAAGTGGTGTGGAATTTGTATGCAATAGACCAAGCAAATCATAGTAAAAATGGTTTTGGAGAAAAGCAAACTCCTTTCTTTAGGCAAGTGCATAAAATGTCATGTATACAAACTGAAATATCATGTTTGTTTGCCGCAGTTCCTCTAGTTTCTTGCTTAGAAAATACGTATGCATAGAGCTGGTGTCTCCATGTGGAACCAATTAGAGTTTCCCAGTACAAAATTAAATGTTCCCTGATAAAAAAAAACTTTCAAAACAATAATTATCATTGATAATATCCAGAAAACACAAACACAGAGGCGGTGTCAATCTGGGATTGAGTTAGCCAAAAGAAAACCGGATATTTCCGGTTTCATGCAGTCATATCCGGACAAAGTGGTGTGGAATTTGTATACAATAGACCAAGCAAATCATAGTAAAAATGGTTTTGGAGAAAAGCAAACTCCTTTCTTTAGGCAAGTGCATAAAATGTCATGTATACAAACAGAAATATCATGTTTGTTTCCCGCAATTCCTCTAGATTTCTCCCTAGAATACACGAATTGAAGAACTGGTTTCTGCATGTGGAACCAGTGATTGTTTCCCTGTACAAAATTAAATGCTCACTGATTAAAAAAAAAAACATTCAAAACAATAAAGAGCATTGGTAATATCCAGAAAACACAAACACAGAGGCTGTGGCAATCTGGGATTGAGTTAGCCAAAACAAAACCGGATATTTCCGGTTTCATGCAGTCATATCCGGACAAAGTGGTGTGAAATTTGTATGCAATAGACCAAGCAAATCATAGTAAAAATGGTTTTGGAGAAAAGCAAAGTCCTTTCTTAAGGCAAGTGCATAAAATGTCATGTATACAAACAGAAATATCATGTTTGTTTGCCGCCGTTCCTCTAGTTTCTCGCTTAAAAAATACGAATTTGTAGAGCTGGTGTCTCCATGTGGAACCAATTAGAGTTTCCCAGTACAAAATTAAATGTTCCCTGATAAAAAACATTCAAAACAATAAAGTCCTTTGATAATATCCAGAAAACACAAACACAGAGGCTGTCGCAATATCTGTGATTGAGTTAGCCAAAACAAAAGCGGATATTTCCCCTTTCATCCAGTCATATCCGGACAAAGTGGTGTGGAATTTGTATGCAATAGACCAAGCAAATCATAGTAAAATGGTTTTGGAGAAAAGCAAAATCATTTCATTAGGCAGGTGCATAAAATGTCATGTATACAAACAGAATTATCATGTTTGTTTGCTGCAGTTCCTCTAGCATTCTCCGTATAATTTACAAATGTTTAGAGCTGTTTTCTCCATGTGGAACCAATTAGAGTTTCCCAGTACAAAATTAAATGTTCCCTGATAAAAAAATGTTTCAAAACAATAAAGTCCTTTGATAATATCCAGAAAACACAAACACAGGGGCTATGGCAATATCTGGGATTGAGTTAGCCAAAACAAAACCGGATATTTCCGGTTTCATGCAGTCATATCCGGACAAATTGGTGTGGAATTTGTATGCAATAGACCAAGCAAATCATAGTAAAAATGGTTTTGGAGAAAAGCAAACTCCTTTCTTTAGGCAAGTGCATAAAATGTCATGTATACAAACAGAAATATCATGTTTGTTTGCCGCAGTTCCTCTAGTTTCTCGCTTAGAAAATACGTATGCGTACAGCTGGTGTCTCCATGTGGAACCACTGAGTGTTTCCCAGTACAAAATTAAATGTTCCCTGATAAAAAAAAACTTTCAAAACAATAATGATCATTGATAATATCCAGAAAACAAAAAAACACAGAGGCTGTGGCAATCTGGGATTGAGTTAGCCAAAAGAAAACCGGATATTTCCGGTTTCATGCAGTCATATCCGGACAAAGTGGTGTGGAATTCGTATGCAATAGACCAAGGAAATCATAGTAAAATGGTTTTGGAGAAAAGCAAAGTGCTTTCTTTAGGCAAGTGCATAAAATGTCATGTATACACACAGAAATATCATGTTTGTTTCCCGCAATTCCTCTAGTTTTCTCCCTAGAATACACGAATAGGAAGAACTGGTTTCTGCATGTGGAACCTGTGATTGTTTCCCTGTACAAAATTAAATGCTCACTTTTTAAAAAAAAACATTCAAAACAATAATGACCATTGGTAATATCCAGAAAACACAAACACAGAGGCTGTGGCAATCTGGGATTGAGTTAGCCAAAACAAAACCGGATATTTCCGGTTTCATGCAGTCATATCCGGACAAAGTGGTGTGGAATTTGTATGCAATAGACCAAGCAAATCATAGTAAAAATGGTTTTGGAGAAAAGCAAACTCCTTTCTTTAGGCAAGTGCATAAAATATCATGTACACATACAGAAATATCATGTTTGTTTGCCGCAGTTCTTCTAGCTATCTCCTAGAAAATACGAATGTGTAGAGCTGGTGTCTCCATGTGGAAACAATTAGAGTTTCCCAGTACAAAATTAAATTTTTCCTGATAAAAAACACTCAAAACAATAAAGTCCTTTGAGAATATCCAGAAAACACAAACACAGAGGCTGTCGCAATATCTGTGATTGAGTTAGCCAAAACAAAAGCGGATATTTCCCCTTTCATCCAGTCATATCCGGACAAAGTGGTGTGGAATTTGTATGCAATAGACCAAGCAAATCATAGTAAAATGGTTTTGGAGAAAAGCAAACTCCTTTCTTTAGGCAAGTGCATAAAATGTCATGTATACAAACAGAAATATCATGTTTGTTTGCCGCAGTTCCTCTAGTTTCTCACTTAGAAAATACGAATGTGTAGAGCTGGTGTCTCCATGTGGAACGACTGAGTGTTTCCCAGTACAAAATTAAATGTTCCCTGATAAAAAAAATTCAAAACAATAATGACCATTGATAATATCCAGAAAACACAAACACAGGGGCTGTGGCAATCTGGGATTGAGTTAACCAAAAGAAAACCGGATATTTCCGGTTTCATGCAGTCATATCCGGACAAAGTGGTGTGGAATTTGTATGCAATAGACCAAGCAAATCATAGTAAAAATGGTTTTGGAGAAAAGCATACTCATTTCTTTAGGCAAGTGCATAAAATGTCATGTATACAAACAGAAATATCATGTTTGTTTCCCGCAATTCCTCTAGTTTTCTCCCTAGAATACACGAATAGGAAGAACTGGTTTCTGCATGTGGAACCAGTGATTGTTTCCCTGTACAAAATTAAATGCTCACTGATTAAAAAAAAAACATTCAAAACAATAATGACCATTGGTAATATCCAGAAAACACAAACACAGAGGCTGTGGCAATCTGGGATTGAGTTAACCAAAAGAAAACCGGATATTTCCGGTTTCAGGCAGTCATATCCGGACAAAGTGGTGTGGAATTTGTATGCAATAGACCAAGCAAATCATAGTAAAAATGGTTTTGGAGAAAAGCAAAGTCTTTTCATTGGAAAAGTGCATAAAATGTCATGTATACAAATAGAAATATCATGATTGTTTGCCACAGTTCTTCTAGCTTTCTCCTAGAAAATACGAATGTGTAGAGCAGGTGTTTCCATGTGGAACCAATTAGAGTTTCCCAGTACAAAATTAAATGTTCCCTGATAAAAAACATTCAAAACAATAAAGTCCTTTGATAATATCCAGAAAACACAAACACAGAGGCTGTCGCAATATCTGTGATTGAGTTAGCCAAAACAAAAGCGGATATTTCCCCTTTCATCCAATCATATCTGGACAAAGTGGTGTGGAATTTGTATGCAATAGACCAAGCAAATCATAGTAAAATGGTTTTGGAGAAAAGCAAACTCCTTTCTTTAGGCAAGTGCATAAAATGTCATGTATACAAACAGAAATATCATGTTTGTTTGCTGCAGTTCCTCTAGTTTCTCACATAGAAAATACGAATGTGTAGAGCTGGTGTCTCCATGTGGAACGACTGAGTGTTTCCCAGTACAAAATTAAATGTTCCCTGATAAAAAAAAATTCAAAACAATAATGACCATTGATAATATCCAGAAAACACAAACACAGGGGCTGTGGCAATATCTGGGATTGAGTTAGCCAAAACAAAACCGGATATTTCCGGTTTCATCCAGTCATATCCGGACAAAGTGTTCTGGAATTCCTATGCAATGAACCGAGAAAATCACAGTAAAAATGGTTTTGGAGAAAAGCAAAGTCCTTTCTTTAGGCAAGTGCATAAAATGTCATGTATACAAACAGAAATATCATGTTTGTTTGCCGCAGTTCCTCTAGTTTTCTCCCTAGAATACCCGAATAGGAAGAACTGGTTTCTGCATGTGGATCCAGTGATTGTTTCCCTGTACAAAATTAAATGTTCCCTGATAAAAAAAACGTTCAAAACAATAATGACCATTGATAATATCCAGAAAACACAAACACAGAGGCTGTGGCAATCTGGGATTGAGTTATCCAAAACAAAACCGGATATTTCCGGTTTCATACAGTCATATCCGGACAAAGTGGTGTGGAATTTGTATGCAATAGACCAAGCAAATCATAGTAAAAATGGTTTTGGAGAAAAGCAAACTCCTTTCTTTAGGCAAGTGCATAAAATGTCATGTATACAAACAGAAATATCATGTTTGTTTGCCGCAGTTCTTATAGCTTTCTCCTAGAAAATACGAATGTGTAGAGCTGGTGTCTCCATGTGGAACCAATTTTAGTTTCCCAGTACAAAATTAAATGTTCCCTGATAAAAAACATTCAAAACAATAAAGTCCTTTGATAATATCCAGAAAACACAAACACAGAGGCTGTCGCAATATCTGTGATTGAGTTAGCCAAAACAAAACCGGATATTTCCCCTTCCATCCAGTCATATCCGGACAAAGTGGTGTGGAATTTGTATGCAATAGACCAAGCAAATCATAGTAAAAATGGTTTTGGAGAAAAGCAAAGTCATTTCATTAGGCAGGTGCATAAAATGTCATGTATACAAACAGAATTATCATGTTTGTTTGCTGCAGTTCCTCTAGCATTCTCCGTATAATTTACAAATGTTTAGAGCTGGTTTCTCCATGTGGAACTACTGAGGATTTCCCAGTACAAAATTAAATGTCCCCTGATAAAAAAAATGTTTCAAAACAATAAAGTCCTTTGATAATATCCAGAAAACACAAACACAGGGGCTGTGGCAATATCTGGGATTGAGTTAGCCAAAACAAAACCGGATATTTCCGGTTTCATGCAGTCATATCCGGACAAAGTGGTGTGGAATTTGTATGCAATAGACCAAGCAAATCATAGTAAAAATGGTTTTGGAGAAAAGCAAACTCCTTTCTTTAGGCAAGTGCATAAAATGTCATGTATACAAACAGAAATATCATGTTTGTTTGCCGCAGTTCCTCTAGTTTCTCGCTTAGAAAATACGTATGCGTACAGCTGGTGTCTCCATGTGGAACCACTGAGTGTTTCCCAGTACAAAATTAAATGTTCCCTGATAAAAAAAAAACTTTCAGAACAATAATGATCATTGATAATATCCAGAAAACACAAACACAGAGGCTGTGGCAATCTGGGATTGAGTTAGCCAAAAGAAAACCGGATATTTCCGGTTTCATGCAGTCATATCCGGACAAAGTGGTGTGGAATTTGTATGCAATAGACCAAGCAAATCATAGTAAAATGGTTTTGGAGAAAAGCAAACTCCTTTCTTTAGGCAAGTGCATAAAATGTCATGTATACACACAGAAATATCATGTTTGTTTCCCGCAATTCCTCTAGTTTTCTCCCTAGAATACACGAATAGGAAGAACTGGTTTCTGCATGTGGAACCAGTGATTGTTTCCCTGTACAAAATTAAATGCTCACTGATTAAAAAAAAAAACATTCAAAACAATAATGACCATTGGTAATATCCAGAAAACACAAACACAGAGGCTGTGGCAATCTGGGATTGAGTTAACCAAAAGAAAACCGGATATTTCCGGTTTCATGCAGTCATATCCGGACAAAGTGGTGTGGAATTTGTATGCAATAGACCAAGCAAATCATAGTAAAAATGGTTTTGGAGAAAAGCAAAGTCTTTTCATTGGAAAAGTGCATAAAATGTCATGTATACAAATAGAAATATCATGATTGTTTGCCACAGTTCTTCTAGCTTTCTCCTAGAAAATACGAATGTGTAGAGCAGGTGTTTCCATGTGGAACCAATTAGAGTTTCCCAGTACATAATTAAATGTTCCCTGATAAAAAACATTCAAAACAATAAAGTCCTTTGATAATATCCAGAAAACAAAAACACAGAGGCTGTCGCAATATCTGTGATTGAGTTAGCCAAAACAAAAGCGGATATTTCCCCTTTCATCCAGTCATATCCGGACAAAGTGGTGTGGAATTTGTATGCAATAGACCAAGCAAATCATAGTAAAAATGGTTGTGGAGAAAAGCAAAGTCATTTCATTAGGCAAGTGCATAAAATGTCATGTATACAAACAGAATTATCATGTTTGTTTGCTGCAGTTCCTCTAGCATTCTCCGTATAATTTACAAATGTTTAGAGCTGGTTTCTCCATGTGGAACTACTGAGGATTTCCCAGTACAAAATTAAATGTCCCCTGATAAAAAAATGTTTCAAAACAATAAAGTCCTTTGATAATATCCAGAAAACACAAACACAGGGGCTGTGGCAATATCTGGGATTGAGTTAGCCAAAACAAAACCGGATATTTCCGGTTTCATCCAGTCATATCCGGACAAAGTGTTCTGGAATTCCTATGCAATGAACCGAGAAAATCACAGTAAAAATGGTTTTGGAGAAAAGCAAAGTCCTTTCTTTAGGCAAGTGCATAAAATGTCATGTATACAAACAGAAATATCATGTTTGTTTGCCGCAGTTCCTCTAGTTTTCTCCCTAGAATACCCGAATAGGAAGAACTGGTTTCTGCATGTGGATCCAGTGATTGTTTCCCTGTACAAAATTAAATGTTCCCTGATAAAAAAAACGTTCAAAACAATAATGAC
Source organism: Lepus europaeus (assembly GCF_033115175.1). NCBI lineage: Eukaryota > Metazoa > Chordata > Mammalia > Lagomorpha > Leporidae > Lepus > Lepus europaeus. The sequence goes on along the minus strand of NW_026909106.1, from coordinate 177,553 downwards.
CATTGATAATATCCAGAAAACACAAACACAGGGGCTGTGGCAATCTGGGATTGAGTTATCCAAAACAAAACCGGATATTTCCGGTTTCATGCAGTCATATCCGGACAAAGTGGTGTGGAATTTGTATGCAATAGACCAAGCAAATCATAGTAAAAATGGTTTTGGAGAAAAGCAAACTCCTTTCTTTAGGCAAGTGCATAAAATGTCATGTATACAAACAGAAATATCATGTTTGTTTGCCGCAGTTCCTCTAGTTTCTCACTTAGAAAATACGAATGTGTAGAGCTGGTGTCTCCATGTGGAGCGACTGAGTGTTTCCCAGTACAAAATTAAATGTTCCCTGATAAAAAAAAATTCAAAACAATAATGACCATTGATAATATCCAGAAAACACAAACACAGAGGCTGTGGCAATCTGGGATTGAGTTAGCCAAAAGAAAACCGGATATTTCCGGTTTCATGCAGTCATATCCGGACAAAGTGGTGTGGAATTTGTATGCAATAGACCAAGCAAATCATAGTAAAAATGGTTTTGGAGAAAAGCAAAGTTCTTTCTTTAGGCAAGTGCATAAAATGTCATGTATACAAACAGAAATATCATGTTTGTTTGCCACAGTTTCTAGCTTTCTCCTAGAAAATACGAATGTGTAGAGCTGGTGTTTCCATGTGGAACGAATTAGAGTTTCCCAGTACAAAATTAAATGTTCCCTGATAAAAAACATTCAAAACAATAAAGTCCTTTGATAATATCCAGAAAACAAAAACACAGAGGCTGTCGCAATATCTGTGATTGAGTTAGCCAAAACAAAAGCGGATATTTCCCCTTTCATCCAGTCATATCCGGACAAAGTGGTGTGGAATTTGTATGCAATAGACCAAGCAAATCATAGTAAAAATGGTTTTGGAGAAAAGCAAACTCCTTTCTTTAGGCAAGTGCATAAAATGTCATGTATACAAACAGAAATATCATGTTTGTTTGCCGCAGTTCCTCTAGTTTCTCACTTAGAAAATACGAATGTGTAGAGCTGGTGTCTCCATGTGGAACGACTGAGTGTTTCCCAGTACAAAATTAAATGTTCCCTGATAAAAAAAAAATTCAAAACAATAATGACCATTGATAATATCCAGAAAACACAAACACAGGGGCTGTGGCAATCTGGGATTGAGTTAGCCAAAACAAAAGCGGATATTTCCGGTTTCATGCATTCATATCCGGACAAAGTGGTGTGGAATTTGTATGCAATAGACCAAGCAAATCATAGTAAAAATGGTTTTGGAGAAAAGCAAAGTCCTTTCTTTAGGCAAGTGCATAAAATGTCATGTATACAAACAGAAATTTCATGTTTGTTTGCCGCAGTTCTTCTAGCTTTCTCCTAGAAAATACGAATGTGTAGAGCAGGTGTTTCCATGTGGAACCAATTAGAGTTTCCCAGTACAGAATTAAATGTTCCCTGATAAAAAACATTCAAAACAATAAAGTCCTTTGATAATATCCAGAAAACAAAAACACAGAGGCTGTCGCAATATCTGTGATTGAGTTAGCCAAAACAAAAGCGGATATTTCCCCTTTCATCCAGTCATATCCGGACAAAGTGGTGTGGAATTTGTATGCAATAGACCAAGCAAATCATAGTAAAATGGTTTTGGAGAAAAGCAAAGTCATTTCATTAGGCAGGTGCATAAAATGTCATGTATACAAACAGAATTATCATGTTTGTTTGCTGCAGTTCCTCTAGCATTCTCCGTATAATTTACAAATGTTTAGAGCTGGTTTCTCCATGTGGAACTACTGAGGGTTTCCCAGTACAAAATTAAATGTTCCCTGATAAAAAAATGTTTCAAAACAATAAAGTCCTTTGATAATATCCAGAAAACACAAACACAGGGGCTGTGGCAATATCTGGGATTGAGTTAGCCAAAACAAAACCGGATATTTCCGGTTTCATGCAGTCATATCCGGACAAAGTGTTCTGGAATTCCTATGCAATGAACCGAGAAAATCACAGTAAAAATGGTTTTGGAGAAAAGCAAAGTCCTTTCTTTAGGCAAGTGCATAAAATGTCATGTATACAAACAGAAATATCATGTTTGTTTGCCGCAGTTCCTCTAGTTTTCTCCCTAGAATACCCGAATAGGAAGAACTGGTTTCTGCATGTGGATCCAGTGATTGTTTCCCTGTACAAAATTAAATGTTCCCTGATAAAAAAAACGTTCAAAACAATAATGACCATTGATAATATCCAGAAAACACAAACACAGAGGCTGTGGCAATCTGGGATTGAGTTATCCAAAACAAAACCGGATATTTCCGGTTTCATACAGTCATATCCGGACAAAGTGGTGTGGAATTTGTATGCAATAGACCAAGCAAATCATAGTAAAAATGGTTTTGGAGAAAAGCAAACTCCTTTCTTTAGGCAAGTGCATAAAATGTCATGTATACAAACAGAAATATCATGTTTGTTTGCCGCAGTTCTTATAGCTTTCTCCTAGAAAATACGAATGTGTAGAGCTGGTGTCTCCATGTGGAACCAATTTTAGTTTCCCAGTACAAAATTAAATGTTCGCTGATAAAAAACATTCAAAACAATAAAGTCCTTTGATAATATCCAGAAAACACAAACACAGAGGCTGTCGCAATATCTGTGATTGAGTTAGCCAAAACAAAAGCGGATATTTCCCCTTTCATCCAGTCATATCCGGACAAAGTGGTGTGGAATTTGTATGCAATAGACCAAGCAAATCATAGTAAAAATGGTTTTGGAGAAAAGCAAAGTCATTTCATTAGGCAGGTGCATAAAATGTCATGTATACAAACTGAAATATCATGTTTGTTTGCTTCAGTTCCTCTAGTTTCTCGCTTAGAAAATACTTATGCGTACAGCTGGTGTCTCCATGTGGAACCACTGAGTGTTTCCCAGTACAAAATTAAATGTTCCCTGATAAAAAAAAACTTTCAAAACAATAATGATCATTGATAATATCCAGAAAACACAAACACAGAGGCTGTGGCAATCTGGGATTGAGTTAGCCAAAAGAAAACCGGATATTTCCGGTTTCATGCAGTCATATCCGGACAAAGTGGTGTGGAATTTGTATGCAATAGACCAAGCAAATCATAGTAAAAATGGTTTTGGAGAAAAGCAAACTCCTTTCTTTAGGCAAGTGCATAAAATGTCATGTATACAAACAGAAATATCATGTTTGTTTGCCGCAGTTCCTCTAGTTTCTCACTTAGAAAATACGAATGTGTAGAGCTGGTGTCTCCATGTGGAACGACTCAGTGTTTCCCAGTACAAAATTAAATGTTCCCTGATAAAAAAAAATTCAAAAAAATAATGACCATTGATAATATCCAGAAAACACAAACACAGGGGCTGTGGCAATCTGGGATTGAGTTAGCCAAAACAAAAGCGGATATTTCCGGTTTCATGCAGTCATATCCGGACAAAGTGGTGTGGAATTTGTATGCAATAGACCAAGCAAATCATAGTAAAAATGGTTTTGGAGAAAAGCAAAGTCCTTTCTTTAGGCAAGTGCATAAAATGTCATGTATACAAACAGAAATATCATGTTTGTTTGCCGCAGTTCTTCTAGCTTTCTCCTAGAAAATACGAATGTGTAGAGCAGGTGTTTCCATGTGGAACCAATTAGAGTTTCCCAGTACAAAATTAAATGTTCCCTGATAAAAAACATTCAAAACAATAAAGTCCTTTGATAATATCCAGAAAACAAAAACACAGAGGCTGTCGCAATATCTGTGATTGAGTTAGCCAAAACAAAAGCGGATATTTCCCCTTTCATCCAGTCATATCCGGACAAAGTGGTGTGGAATTTGTATGCAATAGACCAAGCAAATCATAGTAAAAATGGTTGTGGAGAAAAGCAAAGTCATTTCATTAGGCAGGTGCATAAAATGTCATGTATACAAACAGAATTATCATGTTTGTTTGCTGCAGTTCCTCTAGCATTCTCCGTATAATTTACAAATGTTTAGAGCTGGTTTCTCCATGTGGAACTACTGAGGATTTCCCAGTACAAAATTAAATGTCCCCTGATAAAAAAAATGTTTCAAAACAATAAAGTCCTTTGATAATATCCAGAAAACACAAACACAGGGGCTGTGGCAATATCTGGGATTGAGTTAGCCAAAACAAAACCGGATATTTCCGGTTTCATCCAGTCATATCCGGACAAAGTGTTCTGGAATTCCTATGCAATGAACCGAGAAAATCACAGTAAAAATGGTTTTGGAGAAAAGCAAAGTCCTTTCTTTAGGCAAGTGCATAAAATGTCATGTATACAAACAGAAATATCATGTTTGTTTGCCGCAGTTCCTCTAGTTTTCTCCCTAGAATACCCGAATAGGAAGAACTGGTTTCTGCATGTGGATCCAGTGATTGTTTCCCTGTACAAAATTAAATGTTCCCTGATAAAAAAAACGTTCAAAACAATAATGACCATTGATAATATCCAGAAAACACAAACACAGGGGCTGTGGCAATCTGGGATTGAGTTATCCAAAACAAAACCGGATATTTCCGGTTTCATGCAGTCATATCCGGACAAAGTGGTGTGGAATTTGTATGCAATAGACCAAGCAAATCATAGTAAAAATGGTTTTGGAGAAAAGCAAACTCCTTTCTTTAGGCAAGTGCATAAAATGTCATGTATACAAACAGAAATATCATGTTTGTTTGCCGCAGTTCCTCTAGTTTCTCACTTAGAAAATACGAATGTGTAGAGCTGGTGTCTCCATGTGGAGCGACTGAGTGTTTCCCAGTACAAAATTAAATGTTCCCTGATAAAAAAAAATTCAAAACAATAATGACCATTGATAATATCCAGAAAACACAAACACAGAGGCTGTGGCAATCTGGGATTGAGTTAGCCAAAAGAAAACCGGATATTTCCGGTTTCATGCAGTCATATCCGGACAAAGTGGTGTGGAATTTGTATGCAATAGACCAAGCAAATCACAGTAAAAATGGTTTTGGAGAAAAGCAAAGTTCTTTCTTTAGGCAAGTGCATAAAATGTCATGTATACAAACAGAAATATCATGTTTGTTTGCCACAGTTCTTCTAGCTTTCTCCTAGAAAATACGAATGTGTAGAGCTGGTGTTTCCATGTGGAACGAATTAGAGTTTCCCAGTACAAAATTAAATGTTCCCTGATAAAAAACATTCAAAACAATAAAGTCCTTTGATAATATCCAGAAAACAAAAACACAGAGGCTGTCGCAATATCTGTGATTGAGTTAGCCAAAACAAAAGCGGATATTTCCCCTTTCATCCAGTCATATCCGGACAAAGTGGTGTGGAATTTGTATGCAATAGACCAAGCAAATCATAGTAAAAATGGTTTTGGAGAAAAGCAAAGTCATTTCATTAGGCAGGTGCATAAAATGTCATGTATACAAACAGAATTATCATGTTTGTTTGCTGCAGTTCCTCTAGCATTCTCCGTATAATTTACAAATGTTTAGAGCTGGTTTCTCCATGTGGAACCACTGAGGGATTCCCAGTACAAAATTAAATGTTCCCTGATAAAAAAATGTTTCAAAACAATAAAGTCCTTTGATAATAACCAGAAAACACAAACACAGGGGCTGTGGCAATATCTGGGATTGAGTTAGCCAAAACAAAACCGGATATTTCCGGTTTCATCCAGTCATATCCGGACAAAGTGTTCTGGAATTCCTATGCAATGAACCGAGAAAATCACAGTAAAAATGGTTTTGGAGAAAAGCAAAGTCCTTTCTTTAGGCAAGTGCATAAAATGTCATGTATACAAACAGAAATATCATGTTTGTTTGCCGCAGTTCCTCTAGTTTTCTCCCTAGAATACCCGAATAGGAAGAACTGGTTTCTGCATGTGGATCCAGTGATTGTTTCCCTGTACAAAATTAAATGTTCCCTGATAAAAAAAACGTTCAAAACAATAATGACCATTGATAATATCCAGAAAACACAAACACAGAGGCTGTGGCAATCTGGGATTGAGTTATCCAAAACAAAACCGGATATTTCCGGTTTCATACAGTCATATCCGGACAAAGTGGTGTGGAATTTGTATGCAATAGACCAAGCAAATCATAGTAAAAATGGTTTTGGAGAAAAGCAAACTCCTTTCTTTAGGCAAGTGCATAAAATGTCATGTATACAAACAGAAATATCATGTTTGTTTGCCGCAGTTCTTATAGCTTTCTCCTAGAAAATACGAATGTGTAGAGCTGGTGTCTCCATGTGGAACCAATTTTAGTTTCCCAGTACAAAATTAAATGTTCGCTGATAAAAAACATTCAAAACAATAAAGTCCTTTGATAATATCCAGAAAACACAAACACAGAGGCTGTCGCAATATCTGTGATTGAGTTAGCCAAAACAAAACCGGATATTTCCCCTTCCATCCAGTCATATCCGGACAAAGTGGTGTGGAATTTGTATGCAATAGACCAAGCAAATCATAGTAAAAATGGTTTTGGAGAAAAGCAAAGTCATTTCATTAGGCAGGTGCATAAAATGTCATGTATACAAACTGAAATATCATGTTTGTTTGCTGCAGTTCCTCTAGTTTCTCGCTTAGAAAATACTTATGCGTACAGCTGGTGTCTCCATGTGGAACCACTGAGTGTTTCCCAGTACAAAATTAAATGTTCCCTGATAAAAAAAAACTTTCAAAACAATAATGATCATTGATAATATCCAGAAAACCCAAACACAGAGGCTGTGGCAATCTGGGATTGAGTTAGCCAAAAGAAAACCGGATATTTCCGGTTTCATGCAGTCATATCCGGACAAAGTGGTGTGGAATTTGTATGCAATAGACCAAGCAAATCATAGTAAAATGGTTTTGGAGAAAAGCAAACTCCTTTCTTTAGGCAAGTGCATAAAATGTCATGTATACAAACAGAAATATCATGTTTGTTTGCCGCAGTTCCTCTAGTTTCTCACTTAGAAAATACGAATGTGTAGAGCTGGTGTCTCCATGTGGAACGACTCAGTGTTTCCCAGTACAAAATTAAATGTTCCCTGATAAAAAAAAATTCAAAAAAATAATGACCATTGATAATATCCAGAAAACACAAACACAGGGGCTGTGGCAATCTGGGATTGAGTTAGCCAAAACAAAAGCGGATATTTCCGGTTTCATGCAGTCATATCCGGACAAAGTGGTGTGGAATTTGTATGCAATAGACCAAGCAAATCATAGTAAAAATGGTTTTGGAGAAAAGCAAAGTCCTTTCTTTAGGCAAGTGCATAAAATGTCATGTATACAAACAGAAATATCATGTTTGTTTGCCGCAGTTCTTCTAGCTTTCTCCTAGAAAATACGAATGTGTAGAGCAGGTGTTTCCATGTGGAACCAATTAGAGTTTCCCAGTACAAAATTAAATGTTCCCTGATAAAAAACATTCAAAACAATAAAGTCCTTTGATAATATCCAGAAAACAAAAACACAGAGGCTGTCGCAATATCTGTGATTGAGTTAGCCAAAACAAAAGCGGATATTTCCCCTTTCATCCAGTCATATCCGGACAAAGTGGTGTGGAATTTGTATGCAATAGACCAAGCAAATCATAGTAAAAATGGTTTTGGAGAAAAGCAAAGTCATTTCATTAGGCAGGTGCATAAAATGTCATGTATACAAACAGAATTATCATGTTTGTTTGCTGCAGTTCCTCTAGCATTCTCCGTATAATTTACAAATGTTTAGAGCTGGTTTCTCCATGTGGAACTACTGAGGATTTCCCAGTACAAAATTAAATGTCCCCTGATAAAAAAAATGTTTCAAAACAATAAAGTCCTTTGATAATATCCAGAAAACACAAACACAGGGGCTGTGGCAATATCTGGGATTGAGTTAGCCAAAACAAAACCGGATATTTCCGGTTTCATCCAGTCATATCCGGACAAAGTGTTCTGGAATTCCTATGCAATGAACCGAGAAAATCACAGTAAAAATGGTTTTGGAGAAAAGCAAAGTCCTTTCTTTAGGCAAGTGCATAAAATGTCATGTATACAAACAGAAATATCATGTTTGTTTGCCGCAGTTCCTCTAGTTTTCTCCCTAGAATACCCGAATAGGAAGAACTGGTTTCTGCATGTGGATCCAGTGATTGTTTCCCTGTACAAAATTAAATGTTCCCTGATAAAAAAAACGTTCAAAACAATAATGACCATTGATAATATCCAGAAAACACAAACACAGGGGCTGTGGCAATCTGGGATTGAGTTATCCAAAACAAAACCGGATATTTCCGGTTTCATGCAGTCATATCCGGACAAAGTGGTGTGGAATTTGTATGCAATAGACCAAGCAAATCATAGTAAAAATGGATTTGGAGAAAAGCAAACTCCTTTCTTTAGGCAAGTGCATAAAATGTCATGTATACAAACAGAAATATCATGTTTGTTTGCCGCAGTTCCTCTAGTTTCTCACTTAGAAAATACAAATGTGTAGAGCTGGTGTCTCCATGTGGAGCGACTGAGTGTTTCCCAGTACAAAATTAAATGTTCCCTGATAAAAAAAAATTCAAAACAATAATGACCATTGATAATATCCAGAAAACACAAACACAGAGGCTGTGGCAATCTGGGATTGAGTTAGCCAAAAGAAAACCGGATATTTCCGGTTTCATGCAGTCATATCCGGACAAAGTGGTGTGGAATTTGTATGCAATAGACCAAGCAAATCATAGTAAAAATGGTTTTGGAGAAAAGCAAAGTCCTTTCTTTAGGCAAGTGCATAAAATGTCATGTATACAAACAGAAATATCATGTTTGTTTGCCACAGTTCTTCTAGCTTTCTCCTAGAAAATACGAATGTGTAGAGCTGGTGTTTCCATGTGGAACGAATTAGAGTTTCCCAGTACAAAATTAAATGTTCCCTGATAAAAAACATTCAAAACAATAAAGTCCTTTGATAATATCCAGAAAACAAAAACACAGAGGCTGTCGCAATATCTGTGATTGAGTTAGCCAAAACAAAAGCGGATATTTCCCCTTTCATCCAGTCATATCCGGACAAAGTGGTGTGGAATTTGTATGCAATAGACCAAGCAAATCATAGTAAAAATGGTTTTGGAGAAAAGCAAAGTCATTTCATTAGGCATGTGCATAAAATGTCATGTATACAAACAGAATTATCATGTTTGTTTGCTGCAGTTCCTCTAGCATTCTCCGTATAATTTACAAATGTTTAGAGCTGGTTTCTCCATGTGGAACCACTGAGGGATTCCCAGTACAAAATTAAATGTTCCCTGATAAAAAAATGTTTCAAAACAATAAAGTCCTTTGATAATAACCAGAAAACACAAACACAGGGGCTGTGGCAATATCTGGGATTGAGTTAGCCAAAACAAAACCGGATATTTCCGGTTTCATCCAGTCATATCCGGACAAAGTGTTCTGGAATTCCTATGCAATGAACCGAGAAAATCACAGTAAAAATGGTTTTGGAGAAAAGCAAAGTCCTTTCTTTAGGCAAGTGCATAAAATGTCATGTATACAAACAGAAATATCATGTTCGTTTGCCGCAGTTCCTCTAGTTTTCTCCCTAGAATACCCGAATAGGAAGAACTGGTTTCTGCATGTGGATCCAGTGATTGTTTCCCTGTACAAAATTAAATGTTCTCTGATAAAAAAAAAACGTTCAAAACAATAATGACCATTGATAATATCCAGAAAACACAAACACAGAGGCTGTGGCAATCTGGGATTGAGTTATCCAAAACAAAACCGGATATTTCCGGTTTCATGCAGTCATATCCGGACAAAGTGGTGTGGAATTTGTATGCAATAGACCAAGCAAATCATAGTAAAAATGGTTTTGGAGAAAAGCAAACTCCTTTCTTTAGGCAAGTGCATAAAATGTCATGTACACAAACATAAATATCATGTTTGTTTGCCGCAGTTCTTCTAGCTTTCTCCTAGAAAATACGAATGTGTAGAGCTGGTGTCTCCATGTGGAACCAATTAGAGTTTCCCAGTACAAAATTAAATGTTCCCTGATAAAAAACATTCAAAACAATAAAGTCCTTTGATAATATCCAGAAAACACAAACACAGAGGCTGTTGCAATATCTGTGATTGAGTTAGCCAAAACAAAAGCGGATATTTCCCCTTTCATCCAGTCATATCCGGACAAAGTGGTGTGGAATTTGTATGCAATAGACCAAGCAAATCATAGTAAAAATGGTTTTGGAGAAAAGCAAAGTCATTTCATTAGGCAGGTGCATAAAATGTCATGTATACAAACAGAATTATCATGTTTGTTTGCTGCAGTTCCTCTAGCATTCTCCGTATAATTTACAAATGTTTAGAGCTGGTTTCTCCATGTGGAACCAATTAGAGTTTCCCAGTACAAAATTAAATGTTCCCTGATAAAAAAAATGTTTCAAAACAATAAAGTCCTTTGATAATATCCAGAAAACACAAACACAGGGGCTATGGCAATATCTGGGATTGAGTTAGCCAAAACAAAACCGGATATTTCCGGTTTCATGCAGTCATATCCGGACAAATTGGTGTGGAATTTGTATGCAATAGACCAAGCAAATCATAGTAAAAATGGTTTTGGAGAAAAGCAAACTCCTTTCTTTAGGCAAGTGCATAAAATGTCATGTATACAAACAGAAATATCATGTTTGTTTGCCGCAGTTCCTCTAGTTTCTCGCTTAGAAAATACGTATGCGTACAGCTGGTGTCTCCATGTGGAACCACTGAGTGTTTCCCAGTACAAAATTAAATGTTCCCTGATAAAAAAAAACTTTCAAAACAATAATGATCATTGATAATATCCAGAAAACACAAACACAGAGGCTGTGGCAATCTGGGATTGAGTTAGCCAAAAGAAAACCGGATATTTCCGGTTTCATGCAGTCATATCCGGACAAAGTGGTGTGGAATTTGTATGCAATAGACCAAGGAAATCATAGTAAAATGGTTTTGGAGAAAAGCAAAGTGCTTTCTTTAGGCAAGTGCATAAAATGTCATGTATACACACAGAAATATCATGTTTGTTTCCCGCAATTCCTCTAGTTTTCTCCCTAGAATACACGAATAGGAAGAACTGGTTTCTGCATGTGGAACCAGTGATTGTTTCCCTGTACAAAATTAAATGCTCACTGATTAAAAAAAAAACATTCAAAACAATAATGACCATTGGTAATATCCAGAAAACACAAACACAGAGGCTGTGGCAATCTGGGATTGAGTTAGCCAAAACAAAACCGGATATTTCCGGTTTCATGCAGTCATATCCGGACAAAGTGGTGTGGAATTTGTATGCAATAGACTAAGCAAATCATAGTAAAAATGGTTTTGGAGAAAAGCAAACTCCTTTCTTTAGGCAAGTGCATAAAATATCATGTACACATACAGAAATATCATGTTTGTTTGCCGCAGTTCTTCTAGCTATCTCCTAGAAAATACAAATGTGTATAGCTGGTGTCTCCATGTGGAAACAATTAGAGTTTCCCAGTACAAAATTAAATGTTTCCTGATAAAAAACACTCAAAACAATAAAGTCCTTTGATAATATCCAGAAAACACAAACACAGAGGCTGTCGCAATATCTCTGATTGAGTTAGCCAAAACAAAACCGGATATTTCCGGTTTCATGCAGTCATATCCGGACAAAGTGGTGTGGAATTTGTATGCAATAGACCAAGCAAATCATAGTAAAATGGTTTTGGAGAAAAGCAAACTCCTTTCTTTAGGCAAGTGCATAAAATGTCATGTATACAAACAGAAATATCATGTTTGCTTGCCGCTGTTCCTCTAGTTTCTCACTTAGAAAATACGAATGTGTAGAGCTGGTGTCTCCATGTGGAACGACTGAGTGTTTCCCAGTACAAAATTAAATGTTCCCTGATAAAAAAAAATTCAAAACAATAATGACCATTGATAATATCCAGAAAACACAAACACAGGGGCTGTGGCAATCTGGGATTGAGTTAGCCAAAACAAAAGCGGATATTTCCGGTTTCATGCATTCATATCCGGACAAAGTGGTGTGGAATTTGTATGCAATAGACCAAGCAAATCATAGTAAAAATGGTTTTGGAGAAAAGCAAAGTCTTTTCGTTGGACAAGTGCATAAAATGTCATGTATACAAACAGAAATATCATGTTTGTTTGCCGCAGTTCTTCTAGCTTTCTCCTAGAAAATACGAATGTGTAGAGCTGGTGTCTCCATGTGGAACCAATTAGAGTTTCCCAGTACAAAATTAAATGTTCCCTGATAAAAAACATTCAAAACAATAAAGTCCTTTGATAATATCCAGAAAACACAAACTCAGAGGCTGTCGCAATATCTGTGATTGAGTTAGCCAAAACAAAAGCGGATATTTCCCCTTTCATCCAGTGATATCCGGACAAAGTGGTGTGGAATTTGTATGCAATAGACCAAGCAAATCATAGTAAAATGGTTTTGGAGAAAAGCAAAGTCCTTTCTTTAGGCAAGTGCATAAAATGTCATGTATACAAACAGAGATATCATGTTTGTTTGCCGCAGTTCCTCTAGTTTTCTCCCTAGAATACACGAATAGGAAGAACTGGTTTCTGCATGTGGAACCAGTGATTGTTTCCCTGTACAAAATTAAATGCTCCCTGATTAAAAAAAAATTCAAAACAATAATGACCATTGATAATATCCAGAAAACACAAACACAGAGGCTGTGGCAATCTGGGATTGAGTTAGCCAAAACAAAACCGGATATTTCCGGTTTCATGCATTCATATCCGGACAAAGTGGTGTGGAATTTGTATGCAATAGACCAAGCAAATCATAGTAAAAATGGTTTTGGAGAAAAGCAAAGTCCTTTCTTTAGGGAGGTGCATAAAATGTCATGTATACAAACAGAAATATCATGTTTGTTTGTCGCAGTTCCTCTAGTTTCTCGCTTAGAAAATACGAATGTGTAGAGCTGGTGTCTCCATGTGGAACCACTGAGTGTTTCCCAGTACAAAATTTAATGTTCCCTGATAAAAAAAAAATGTTTCAAAACAATAAAGTCCTTTGATAATATCCAGAAAACACAAACACAGGGGCTGTGGCAATATCTGGGATTGAGTTAGCCAAAACAAAACTGGATACTTCCGGTTTCATCCAGTCATACCCGGTCAAAGTGTTCTGGATTCCTATGCAATGAACCGAGAAAATCACAGTAAAAATGGTTTTGGAGAAAAGCAAAGTCCTTTCTTTAGGCAAGTGCATAAAATGTCATGTATACAAACAGAAATATCATGTTTGTTTGCCACAGTTCCTCTAGTTTCTCGCTTAGAAAATACGAATGTGTAGAGCTGGTGTCTCCATGTGGAACCACTGAGTGTTTCCCAGTACAAAATTAAATGTTCCCTGATGAAAAAAAAAACTTTCAAAACAATCATGACCATTGGTAATATCCAAAAAACACAAACACAGGCTGTGGCAATATCTGGGATTGAGTTAGCCAAAACAAAACCGGATATTTCCGGTTTCATGCAGTCATATCCGGACAAAGTGGTGTGGAATTTGTATACAATAGGCCAAGCAAATCATAGTAAAAATGGTTTTGGAGAAAAGCAAAGTCTTTTCGTTGGACAAGTGCATAAAATGTCATGTATACAAACAGAATTATCATGTTTGTTTGCTGCAGTTCCTCTAGTATTCTCCGTATAATTTACAAAAGTTTAGAGCTGGTTTCTCCATGTGGAACCACTGAGGGTTTCCCAGTACAAAATTAAATGTTCCCTGATTAAAAAAATGTTTGAAAACAATAAAGACCTTTGATAATATCCAGAAAACACAAACACAGGGGCTGTGGCAATATCTGGGATTGAGTTAGCCAAAACAAAACCGGATATTTCCGGTTTCATGCAGTCATATCCGGGCAAAGTGGTGTGGAATTTGTATGCAATAGACCAAGCAAATCATAGTAAAAATGGTTTTGGAGAAAAGCAAACTCCTTTCTTTAGGCAAGTGCATAAAATGTCATGTATACAAACAGAAATATCAGGTTTTTTTGCCGCAGTTCCTCTAGTTTCTCGATTAGAAAATACGAATGTGTAGAGCTGGTGTCTCCATGTGGAACCACTGAGTGTTACCCAGTACAAAATTAAATGTTCCCTGATAAAAAAAAATTCAAAACAATAATGACCATTGATAATATCCAGAAAACACAAACACAGAGGCTGTGGCAATCTGGGATTGAGTAAGCCAAAACAAAACCGGATATTTCCGGTTTCATGCAGTCATATCCGGACAAAGTGGTGTGGAATTTGTATGCAATAGACCAAGCAAATCATAGTAAAAATGGTTTTGGAGAAAAGCAAACTCCTTTCTTTACGCAAGTGCATAAAATGTCATGTATACAAACAGAAATATCATGTTTGTTTGCCGCAGTTCTTCTAGCTTTCTCCTAGAAAATACGAATGTGTAGAGCTGGTGTCTCCATGTGGAACCAATTAGAGTTTCCCAGTACAAAATTAAATGTTCCCTGATAAAAAACATTCAAAACAATAAAGTCCTTTGATAATATCCAGAAAACACAAACACAGAGGCTGTTGCAATATCTGTGATTGAGTTAGCCAAAACAAAAGCGGATATTTCCCCTTTCATCCAGTTATATCCGGACAAAGTGGTGTGGAATTTGTATGCAATAGACCAAGAAAATCATAGTAAAATGGTTTTGGAGAAAAGCAAAGTCCTTTCTTTAGGCAAGTGCATAAAATGTCATGTATACAAACAGAGATATCATGTTTGTTTGCCGCAGTCCCTCTAGTTTTCTCCCTAGAATACACGAATAGGAATAACTAGTTTTTGCATGTGGAACCAGTGATTGTTTCCCTGTACAAAATTAAATGCTCCCTGATTAAAAAAAAATTCAAAACAATAATGACCATTGATAATATCCAGAAAACACAAACACAGGGGCTGTGGCAATCTGGGATTGAGTTAGCCAAAACAAAACCGGATATTTCCGGTTTCATGCAGTCGTATCCGGACAAAGTGGTGTGGAATTTGTATGCAATAGACCAAGCAAATCATAGTAAAAATGGTTTTGGAGAAAAGCAAACTCCTTTCTTTAGGCAAGTGCATAAAATGTCATGTATACAAATAGAAATATCATGTTTGTTTGCCACAGTTCCTCTAGTTTCTCGCTTAGAAAATACGAATGTGTAGAGCTGGTGTCTCCATGTGGAACCACTGAGTGTTTCCCAGTACAAAATTAAATGTTCCCTGATGAAAAAAAAAAACATTCAAAACAATAATGACCATTGGTAATATCCAGAAAACACAAACACAGAGGCTGTGGCAATATCTGGGATTGAGTTAGCCAAAACAAAACCGGATATTTCCGGTTTCATGCAGTCATATCCGGACAAAGTGGTGTGGAATTTGTATGCAATAGGCCAAGCAAATCATAGTAAAAATGGTTTTGGAGAAAAGCAAAGTCTTTTCGTTGGACAAGTGCATAAAATGTCATGTATACAAACAGAATTATCATGTTTGTTTGCTGCAGTTCCTCTAGCATTCTCCGTAGAAAATACAAAAGTTTAGAGCTGGTTTCTCCATGTGGAACCACTGAGGGTTTCCCAGTACAAAATTAAATGTTCCCTGATTAAAAAAATGTTTGAAAACAATAAAGACCTTTGATAATATCCAGAAAACACAAACACAGGGGCTGTGGCAATATCTGGGATTGAGTTAGCCAAAACAAAACCGGATATTTACGGTTTCATGCAGTCATATCCGGGCAAAGTGGTGTGGAATTTGTATGCAATAGACCAAGCAAATCATAGTAAAAATGGTTTTGGAGAAAAGCAAACTCCTTTCTTTATGCAAGTGCATAAAATGTCATGTATACAAACAGAAATATCATGTTTTTTGCCGCAGTTCCTCTAGTTTCTCGATTAGAAAATACGAATGTGTAGAGCTGGTGTCTCCATGTGGAACCACTGAGTGTTACCCAGTACAAATTAAATGTTCCCTGATAAAAAAAAATTCAAAACAATAATGACCATTGATAATATCCAGAAAACACAAACACAGAGGCTGTGGCAATCTGGGATTGAGTTAGCCAAAACAAAACCGGATATTTCCGGTTTCATGCTGTCATATCCGGACAAAGTGGTGTGGAATTTGTATGCAATAGACCAAGCAAATCATAGTAAAAATGGTTTTGGAGAAAAGCAAACTCCTTTCTTCAGGCAAGTGCATAAAATGTCATGTATACAAACAGAAATATCATGTTTGTTTGCCGCCGTTCCTCTAGATTTCTCCCTAGAATACCCGAATAGGAAGAACTGGTTTCTGCATGTGGAACCAGTGATTGTTTCCCTGTACAAAATTCAATGCTCCCTGATTAAAAAAAAACATTCAAAACAATAATGACCATTGATAATATCCAGAAAACACAAACACAGGGGCTGTGGCAATATCTGGGATTGAGTTAGCCAAAAGAAAACCGGATATTTGCGGTTTCATGCAGTCATATCCGGACAAAGTGGTGTGGAATTTGTATGCAATAGACCAAGCAAATCATAGTAAAAATGGTTTTGGAGAAAAGCAAAGTGCTTTCTTTAGGCAAGTGCATAAAATGTCATGTATACAAACAGAAATATCATGTTTGTTTGCCGCAGTTCTTCTAGCTTTCTCCTAGAAAATACGAATGTGTAGAGCTGGTTTCTCCATGTGGAACCAATTAGAGTTTCCCAGTACAAAATTAAATGTTCCCTGATAAAAAACATTCAAAACAATAAAGTCCTTTGATAATATCCAGAAAACAAAAACACAGAGGCTGTCGCAATATCTGTGATTGAGTTAACCAAAACAAAAGCGGATATTTCCCCTTTCATCCAGTCATATCCGGACAAAGTGGTGTGGAATTTGTATGCAATAGACCAAGCAAATCATAGTAAAAATGGTTTTGGAGAAAAGCAAAGTCATTTCATTAGGCAGGTGCAAAAAATGTCATGTATACAAACAGAAATATCATGTTTGTTTGCTGCAGTTCCTCTAGCATTCTCCGTATAATTTACAAATGTTTAGAGCTGGTTTTTCCATGTGGAACCACTGAGGGTTTCCCAGTATAAAATTAAATGTTCCCTGATAAAAAAAATGTTTCAAAACAATAAAGTCCTTTGATAATATCCAGAAAACACAAACACAGAGGCTGTGGCAATATCTGTGATTGAGTTAGCCAAAACAAAACCGGATATTTACGGTTTCATGCAGTCATATCCGGGCAAAGTGGTGTGGAATTTGTATGCAATAGACCAAGCAAATCATAGTAAAAATGGTTTTGGAGAAAAGCAAACTCATTTCTTTAGGCAAGTGCATAAAATGTCATGTATACAAACAGAAATATCATGTTTGTTTGCCGCAGTTCCTCTAGTTTCTCGCTTAGAAAATACGAATGTGTAGAGCTGGTGTCTCCATGTGGAACCACTGAGTGTTTCCCAGTACAAAATTAAATGTTCCCTGATAAAAAAAACTTTCAAAACAATAATGATCATTGATAATATCCAGAAAACACAAACACAGAGGCTGTGGCAATCTGGGATTGAGTTAGCCAAAACAAAACCGGATATTTCCGGTTACATGCAGTCATATCTGGACAAAGTGGTGTGGAATTTGTATGAAATAGACCAAGCCAATCATAGTAAAAATGGTTTTGGAGAAAAGCAAAGTGCTTTCTTTAGGCAAGTGCATAAAATGTCATGTATACAAACAGAAATATCATGTTTGATTGCCGCAGTTCCTCTAGGTTTTTCCTAGAATACACGAATAGGAAGAACTGGTTTCTGCATGTGGAACCAGTGATTCTTTCCCTGTGCAAAATTAAATGCTCACTGACTAAAAAAAAACATTCAAAACAATAATGACCATTGGTAATATCCGGAAAACACAAACACAGAGGCTGTGGCAATCTGGGATTGAGTTAGCCAAAACAAAACCGGATATTTCCAGTTTCATGCAGTCATATCCGGACAAAGTGGTGTGGAATTTGTATGCAATAGACCAAGCAAATCATAGTAAAAATGGTTTTGGAGAAAAGCAAAGTCTTTTCGTTGGACAAGTGCATAAAATGTCATGTATACAAACATAAATATCATGATTGTTTGCCGCAGTTCTTCCAGCTTTCTCCTAGAAAATACGAATGTGTAGAGCTGGTGTCTCCATGTGGAACCAATTAGAGTTTCCAGTACAAAATTAAATGTTCCCTGATAAAAAACATTCAAAACAATAAAGTCCTTTGATAATATCCAGAAAACAAAAACACAGAGGCTGTCGCAATATCTGTGATTGAGTTAGCCAAAACAAAAGCGGATATTTCCCCTTTCATCCAGTCATATCCGGACAAAGTGGTGTGGAATTTGTATGCAATAGACCAAGCAAATCATAGTAAAAATGGTTTTGGAGAAAAGCAAAGTCATTTCATTAGGCAGGTGCATAAAATGTCATGTATACAAACAGAATTATCATGTTTGTTTGCTGCAGTTCCTCTAGCATTCTCCGTATAATTTACAAATGTTTAGAGCTGGTTTCTCCATGTGGAACTACTGAGGATTTCCCAGTACAAAATTAAATGTCCCCTGATAAAAAAAATGTTTCAAAACAATAAAGTCCTTTGATAATATCCAGAAAACACAAACACAGGGGCTGTGGCAATATCTGGGATTGAGTTAGCCAAAACAAAACCGGATATTTCCGGTTTCATCCAGTCATATCCGGACAAAGTGTTCTGGAATTCCTATGCAATGAACTGAGAAAATCACAGTAAAAATGGTTTTGGAGAAAAGCAAAGTCCTTTCTTTAGGCAAGTGCATAAAATGTCATGTATACAAACAGAAATATCATGTTTGTTTGCCGCAGTTCCTCTAGTTTTCTCCCTAGAATACCCGAATAGGAAGAACTGGTTTCTGCATGTGGATCCAGTGATTGTTTCCCTGTACAAAATTAAATGTTCCCTGATAAAAAAAACGTTCAAAACAATAATGACCATTGATAATATCCAGAAAACACAAACACAGAGGCTGTGGCAATCTGGGATTGAGTTATCCAAAACAAAACCGGATATTTCCGGTTTCATGCAGTCATATCCGGACAAAGTGGTGTGGAATTTGTATGCAATAGACCAAGCAAATCATAGTAAAAATGGTTTTGGAGAAAAGCAAACTCCTTTCTTTAGGCAAGTGCATAAAATGTCATGTATACAAACAGAAATATCATGTTTGTTTGCCGCAGTTCCTCTAGTTTTCTCCCTAGAATACACGAATAGGAAGAACTGGTTTCTGCATGTGGAACCAGTTATTGTTTCCCTGTACAAAATTAAATGCTCCCTGATTAAAAAAAACGTTCAAAACAATAATGACCATTGATAATATCCAGAAAACACAAACACAGGGGCTGTGGCAATATCTGGGATTGAGTTAGCCAAAACAAAACCCGATATTTCCGGTTTCATGCTGTCATATCCGGACAAAGTGGTGTGGAATTTGTATGCAATAGACCAAGCAAATCATAGTAAAAATGGTTTTGGAGAAAAGCAAACTCCTTTCTTCAGGCAAGTGCATAAAATGTCATGTATACAAACAGAAATATCATGTTTGTTTTCCGCAGTTCCTCTAGTTTCTCGCTTAGAAAATACGAATGTGTAGAGCTGGTGTCTCCATGTGGAACCAATTAGAGTTTCCCAGTACAAAATTAAATGTTCCCTGATAAAAAAAATTCAAAACAATAATGACCATTGATAATATCCAGAAAACACAAACACAGAGGCTGTGGCAATCTGGGATTGAGTTAGCCAAAACAAAACCGGATATTTCCGGTTTCATGCAGTCATATCCGGACAAAGTGGTGTGGAATTTGTATGCAATAGACCAAGCAAATCATAGTAAAATTGGTTTTGGAGAAAAGCAAAGTCTTTTCGTTGGACAAGTGCATAAAATGCCATCTATACAAACAGAAATATCATGTTTGTTTGCCGCAGTTCCTCTAGTTTCTCGCTTAGAAAATACGAATGTGTAGAGCTGGTGTCTCCATGTGGAACCAATTAGAGATTCCCAGTACAAAATTAAGTGTTCCTGATAAAAAAAATTCAAAACAATAAAGTCCTTTGATAATACCCAGAAAACACAAACACAGAGGCTGTCGCAATATCTGTGATTGAGTTAGTCAAAACAAAAGCGGATATTTCCCCTTTCATCCAGTCATATCCGGACAAAGTGGTGTGGAATTTGTATGCAATAGACCAAGCAAATCATAGTAAAATGGTTTTGGAGAAAAGCAAAGTCATTTCATTAGGCAGGTGCATAAAATCTCATGTATACAAACAGAATTATCATGTTTATTTGCTGCAGTTCCTCTAGCATTCTCAGTATAAATTACAAATGTTTAGAGCTGGTTTCTCCATGTGCTACCACTGAGGGTTTCCCAGTACAAAATTAAATGTTCCCTGATAAAAAAAAAGTTTCAAAACAATAAAGTCCTTTGATAATATCCAGAAAACACAAACACAGGGGCTGTGGCAATAGCTGGGATTGAGTTAGCCAAAACAAAACCGGATATTTCCGGTTTCATCCAGTCATATCCGGGCAAAGTGGTGTGGAATTTGTATGCAATAGACCAAGCAAATCATAGTAAAAAAGGTTTTGGAGAAAAGCAAACTCCTTTCTTTAGGCAAGTGCATAAAATGTCATGTATACAAACAGAAATATCATGTTTGTTTGCCGCAGTTCCTCTAGTTTCTCGATTAGAAAATACGAATGTTTAGAGCTGGTGTCTCCATGTGGAACCACTGAGGGTTTCCCAGTACAAAATTAAATGTTCCCTGATAAAGAAAAATGTTTCAAAACAATAAAGTCCTTTGATAATATCCAGAAAACACAAACACAGAGGCTGTGGCAATCTGGGATTGAGTTAGCCAAAACAAAACCGGATATTTCCGGTTTTATGCAGTCATATCCGGACAAAGTGGTGTGGAATTTGTATGCAATAGACCAAGCAAATCATAGTAAAAATGGTTTTGGAGAAAAGCAAACTCCTTTCTTCAGGCAAGTGCATAAAATGTCATGTATACAAACAGAAATATCATGTTTGTTTGCCACCGTTCTTCTAGATTTCTCCCTAGAATACCCGAATAGAAAGAACTGGTTTCTGCATGTGGAACCAGTGATTGTTTCCCTCTACAAAATTAAATGCTCCCTGATTAAAAAAAACATTCAAAACAATAAAGTCCTTTGATAATATCCATAAAACACAAACACAGGGGCTGTGGCAATATCTGAGATTGAGTTAGCCAAAACAAAAGCGGATATTTCCGGTTTCATGCAGTCATATCCGGACAAAGTGGTGTGGAATTTGTATGCAATAGACCAAGCAAATCATAGTAAAAATGGTTTTGGAGAAAAGCAAAGTCCTTTCTTTAGGCAAGTGCATAAAATGTCATGTATACAAACAGAAATATCATGTTTGTTTGCCGCAGTTCTTCTAGCTTTCTCCTAGAAAATACGAATGTTTAGAGCTGGTGTCTCCATGTGGAACCAATTAGAGTTTCCCAGTACAAAATTAAATGTTCCCTGATAAAAAACATTCAAAACAATAAAGTCCTTTGATAATATCCAGAAAACAAAAACACAGAGGCTGTCGCAATATCTGTGATTGAGTTAGCCAAAACAAAAGCAGATATTTCCCCTTTCATCCAGTCATATCCGGACAAAGTGGTGTGGAATTTGTATGCAATAGACCAAGCAAATCATAGTAAAAATGGTTTTGGAGAAAAGCAAAGTCATTTCATTAGGCAGGTGCATAAAATGTCATGTATACAAACAGAGATATCATGTTTGTTTGCTGCAGTTCCTGTAGCATTCTCCGTATAATTTACAAATGTTTAGAGCTGGTTTCTCCATGTGGAACCACTAGGGTTTCCCAGTATTAAATTACATGTTCCCTGATGAAAAAAAAATGTTTCAAATCAATAAAGTCCTTTGATAATATCCAGAAAACACAAACACAGGGGCTGTGGCAATATCTGTGATTGAGTTAGCCAAAAAAAAGCGGATATTTCCGGTTTCATGCAGTCATATCCGGGCAAAGTGGTGTGGAATTTGTATGCAATAGACCAAGCATATCATAGTAAAAATGGTTTTGGAGAAAAGCAAAGTCTTTTCGTTGGACAAGTGCATAAAATGTCATGTATACAAACAGAAATATCATGTTTGTTTGCCGCAGTTCTTCTAGCTTTCTCCTAGAAAATACGAATGTGTAGAGCTGGTGTCTCCATGTGGAACCAATTAGAGTTTCCCAGTACAAAATTAAATGTTCCCTGATAAAAAACATTCAAAACAATAAAGTCCTTTGATAATATCCAGAAAACACAAACTCAGAGGCTGTCGCAATATCTGTGATTGAGTTAGCCAAAACAAAAGCGGATATTTCCCCTTTCATCCAGTGATATCCGGACAAAGTGGTGTGGAATTTGTATGCAATAGACCAAGCAAATCATAGTAAAATGGTTTTGGAGAAAAGCAAAGTCCTTTCTTTAGGCAAGTGCATAAAATGTCATGTATACAAACAGAGATATCATGTTTGTTTGCCGCAGTTCCTCTAGTTTTCTCCCTAGAATACACGAATAGGAAGAACTGGTTTCTGCATGTGGAACCAGTGATTGTTTCCCTGTACAAAATTAAATGCTCCCTGATTAAAAAAAAATTCAAAACAATAATGACCATTGATAATATCCAGAAAACACAAACACAGAGGCTGTGGCAATCTGGGATTGAGTTAGCCAAAACAAAACCGGATATTTCCGGTTTCATGCATTCATATCCGGACAAAGTGGTGTGGAATTTGTATGCAATAGACCAAGCAAATCATAGTAAAAATGGTTTTGGAGAAAAGCAAAGTCCTTTCTTTAGGGAGGTGCATAAAATGTCATGTATACAAACAGAAATATCATGTTTGTTTGTCGCAGTTCCTCTAGTTTCTCGCTTAGAAAATACGAATGTGTAGAGCTGGTGTCTCCATGTGGAACCACTGAGTGTTTCCCAGTACAAAATTTAATGTTCCCTGATAAAAAAAAATGTTTCAAAACAATAAAGTCCTTTGATAATATCCAGAAAACACAAACACAGGGGCTGTGGCAATATCTGGGATTGAGTTAGCCAAAACAAAACTGGATACTTCCGGTTTCATCCAGTCATACCCGGTCAAAGTGTTCTGGATTCCTATGCAATGAACCGAGAAAATCACAGTAAAAATGGTTTTGGAGAAAAGCAAAGTCCTTTCTTTAGGCAAGTGCATAAAATGTCATGTATACAAACAGAAATATCATGTTTGTTTGCCACAGTTCCTCTAGTTTCTCGCTTAGAAAATACGAATGTGTAGAGCTGGTGTCTCCATGTGGAACCACTGAGTGTTTCCCAGTACAAAATTAAATGTTCCCTGATGAAAAAAAAAAACTTTCAAAACAATCATGACCATTGGTAATATCCAAAAAACACAAACACAGGCTGTGGCAATATCTGGGATTGAGTTAGCCAAAACAAAACCGGATATTTCCGGTTTCATGCAGTCATATCCGGACAAAGTGGTGTGGAATTTGTATACAATAGGCCAAGCAAATCATAGTAAAAATGGTTTTGGAGAAAAGCAAAGTCTTTTCGTTGGACAAGTGCATAAAATGTCATGTATACAAACAGAATTATCATGTTTGTTTGCTGCAGTTCCTCTAGTATTCTCCGTATAATTTACAAAAGTTTAGAGCTGGTTTCTCCATGTGGAACCACTGAGGGTTTCCCAGTACAAAATTAAATGTTCCCTGATTAAAAAAATGTTTGAAAACAATAAAGACCTTTGATAATATCCAGAAAACACAAACACAGGGGCTGTGGCAATATCTGGGATTGAGTTAGCCAAAACAAAACCGGATATTTCCGGTTTCATGCAGTCATATCCGGGCAAAGTGGTGTGGAATTTGTATGCAATAGACCAAGCAAATCATAGTAAAAATGGTTTTGGAGAAAAGCAAACTCCTTTCTTTAGGCAAGTGCATAAAATGTCATGTATACAAACAGAAATATCAGGTTTTTTTGCCGCAGTTCCTCTAGTTTCTCGATTAGAAAATACGAATGTGTAGAGCTGGTGTCTCCATGTGGAACCACTGAGTGTTACCCAGTACAAAATTAAATGTTCCCTGATAAAAAAAAATTCAAAACAATAATGACCATTGATAATATCCAGAAAACACAAACACAGAGGCTGTGGCAATCTGGGATTGAGTTACCAAAACAAAACCGGATATTTCCGGTTTCATGCAGTCATATCCGGACAAAGTGGTGTGGAATTTGTATGCAATAGACCAAGCAAATCATAGTAAAAATGGTTTTGGAGAAAAGCAAACTCCTTTCTTTACGCAAGTGCATAAAATGTCATGTATACAAACAGAAATATCATGTTTGTTTGCCGCAGTTCTTCTAGCTTTCTCCTAGAAAATACGAATGTGTAGAGCTGGTGTCTCCATGTGGAACCAATTAGAGTTTCCCAGTACAAAATTAAATGTTCCCTGATAAAAAACATTCAAAACAATAAAGTCCTTTGATAATATCCAGAAAACACAAACACAGAGGCTGTTGCAATATCTGTGATTGAGTTAGCCAAAACAAAAGCGGATATTTCCCCTTTCATCCAGTTATATCCGGACAAAGTGGTGTGGAATTTGTATGCAATAGACCAAGAAAATCATAGTAAAATGGTTTTGGAGAAAAGCAAAGTCCTTTCTTTAGGCAAGTGCATAAAATGTCATGTATACAAACAGAGATATCATGTTTGTTTGCCGCAGTCCCTCTAGTTTTCTCCCTAGAATACACGAATAGGAATAACTAGTTTCTGCATGTGGAACCAGTGATTGTTTCCCTGTACAAAATTAAATGCTCCCTGATTAAAAAAAAATTCAAAACAATAATGACCATTGATAATATCCAGAAAACACAAACACAGGGGCTGTGGCAATCTGGGATTGAGTTAGCCAAAACAAAACCGGATATTTCCGGTTTCATGCAGTCGTATCCGGACAAAGTGGTGTGGAATTTGTATGCAATAGACCAAGCAAATCATAGTAAAAATGGTTTTGGAGAAAAGCAAACTCCTTTCTTTAGGCAAGTGCATAAAATGTCATGTATACAAATAGAAATATCATGTTTGTTTGCCACAGTTCCTCTAGTTTCTCGCTTAGAAAATACGAATGTGTAGAGCTGGTGTCTCCATGTGGAACCACTGAGTGTTTCCCAGTACAAAATTAAATGTTCCCTGATGAAAAAAAAAAACATTCAAAACAATAATGACCATTGGTAATATCCAGAAAACACAAACACAGAGGCTGTGGCAATATCTGGGATTGAGTTAGCCAAAACAAAACCGGATATTTCCGGTTTCATGCAGTCATATCCGGACAAAGTGGTGTGGAATTTGTATGCAATAGGCCAAGCAAATCATAGTAAAAATGGTTTTGGAGAAAAGCAAAGTCTTTTCGTTGGACAAGTGCATAAAATGTCATGTATACAAACAGAATTATCATGTTTGTTTGCTGCAGTTCCTCTAGCATTCTCCGTAGAAAATACAAAAGTTTAGAGCTGGTTTCTCCATGTGGAACCACTGAGGGTTTCCCAGTACAAAATTAAATGTTCCCTGATTAAAAAAATGTTTGAAAACAATAAAGACCTTTGATAATATCCAGAAAACACAAACACAGGGGCTGTGGCAATATCTGGGATTGAGTTAGCCAAAACAAAACCGGATATTTACGGTTTCATGCAGTCATATCCGGGCAAAGTGGTGTGGAATTTGTATGCAATAGACCAAGCAAATCATAGTAAAAATGGTTTTGGAGAAAAGCAAACTCCTTTCTTTATGCAAGTGCATAAAATGTCATGTATACAAACAGAAATATCATGTTTTTTGCCGCAGTTCCTCTAGTTTCTCGATTAGAAAATACGAATGTGTAGAGCTGGTGTCTCCATGTGGAACCACTGAGTGTTACCCAGTACAAATTAAATGTTCCCTGATAAAAAAAAATTCAAAACAATAATGACCATTGATAATATCCAGAAAACACAAACACAGAGGCTGTGGCAATCTGGGATTGAGTTAGCCAAAACAAAACCGGATATTTCCGGTTTCATGCTGTCATATCCGGACAAAGTGGTGTGGAATTTGTATGCAATAGACCAAGCAAATCATAGTAAAAATGGTTTTGGAGAAAAGCAAACTCCTTTCTTCAGGCAAGTGCATAAAATGTCATGTATACAAACAGAAATATCATGTTTGTTTGCCGCCGTTCCTCTAGATTTCTCCCTAGAATACCCGAATAGGAAGAACTGGTTTCTGCATGTGGAACCAGTGATTGTTTCCCTGTACAAAATTCAATGCTCCCTGATTAAAAAAAAACATTCAAAACAATAATGACCATTGATAATATCCAGAAAACACAAACACAGGGGCTGTGGCAATATCTGGGATTGAGTTAGCCAAAAGAAAACCGGATATTTGCGGTTTCATGCAGTCATATCCGGACAAAGTGGTGTGGAATTTGTATGCAATAGACCAAGCAAATCATAGTAAAAATGGTTTTGGAGAAAAGCAAAGTGCTTTCTTTAGGCAAGTGCATAAAATGTCATGTATACAAACAGAAATATCATGTTTGTTTGCCGCAGTTCTTCTAGCTTTCTCCTAGAAAATACGAATGTGTAGAGCTGGTTTCTCCATGTGGAACCAATTAGAGTTTCCCAGTACAAAATTAAATGTTCCCTGATAAAAAACATTCAAAACAATAAAGTCCTTTGATAATATCCAGAAAACAAAAACACAGAGGCTGTCGCAATATCTGTGATTGAGTTAACCAAAACAAAAGCGGATATTTCCCCTTTCATCCAGTCATATCCGGACAAAGTGGTGTGGAATTTGTATGCAATAGACCAAGCAAATCATAGTAAAAATGGTTTTGGAGAAAAGCAAAGTCATTTCATTAGGCAGGTGCAAAAAATGTCATGTATACAAACAGAAATATCATGTTTGTTTGCTGCAGTTCCTCTAGCATTCTCCGTATAATTTACAAATGTTTAGAGCTGGTTTTTCCATGTGGAACCACTGAGGGTTTCCCAGTATAAAATTAAATGTTCCCTGATAAAAAAAATGTTTCAAAACAATAAAGTCCTTTGATAATATCCAGAAAACACAAACACAGAGGCTGTGGCAATATCTGTGATTGAGTTAGCCAAAACAAAACCGGATATTTACGGTTTCATGCAGTCATATCCGGGCAAAGTGGTGTGGAATTTGTATGCAATAGACCAAGCAAATCATAGTAAAAATGGTTTTGGAGAAAAGCAAACTCATTTCTTTAGGCAAGTGCATAAAATGTCATGTATACAAACAGAAATATCATGTTTGTTTGCCGCAGTTCCTCTAGTTTCTCGCTTAGAAAATACGAATGTGTAGAGCTGGTGTCTCCATGTGGAACCACTGAGTGTTTCCCAGTACAAAATTAAATGTTCCCTGATAAAAAAAACTTTCAAAACAATAATGATCATTGATAATATCCAGAAAACACAAACACAGAGGCTGTGGCAATCTGGGATTGAGTTAGCCAAAACAAAACCGGATATTTCCGGTTACATGCAGTCATATCTGGACAAAGTGGTGTGGAATTTGTATGAAATAGACCAAGCCAATCATAGTAAAAATGGTTTTGGAGAAAAGCAAAGTGCTTTCTTTAGGCAAGTGCATAAAATGTCATGTATACAAACAGAAATATCATGTTTGATTGCCGCAGTTCCTCTAGGTTTTTCCTAGAATACACGAATAGGAAGAACTGGTTTCTGCATGTGGAACCAGTGATTCTTTCCCTGTGCAAAATTAAATGCTCACTGATTAAAAAAAACATTCAAAACAATAATGACCATTGGTAATATCCAGAAAACACAAACACAGAGGCTGTGGCAATCTGGGATTGAGTTAGCCAAAACAAAACCGGATATTTCCAGTTTCATGCAGTCATATCCGGACAAAGTGGTGTGGAATTTGTATGCAATAGACCAAGCAAATCATAGTAAAAATGGTTTTGGAGAAAAGCAAAGTCTTTTCGTTGGACAAGTGCATAAAATGTCATGTATACAAACATAAATATCATGATTGTTTGCCGCAGTTCTTCCAGCTTTCTCCTAGAAAATACGAATGTGTAGAGCTGGTGTCTCCATGTGGAACCAATTAGAGTTTCCAGTACAAAATTAAATGTTCCCTGATAAAAAACATTCAAAACAATAAAGTCCTTTGATAATATCCAGAAAACACAAACACAGAGGCTGTCGCAATATCTGTGATTGAGTTAGCCAAAACAAAACGGATATTTCCCCTTTCATCCAGTCATATCCGGACAAAGTGGTGTGGAATTTGTATGCAATAGACCAAGCAAATCATAGTAAAATGGTTTTGGAGAAAAGCAAAGTCCTTTCTTTAGGCAAGTGCATAAAATGTCATGTATACAAACAGAGATATCATGTTTGTTTGCCACAGTTCCTCTAGTTTTCTCCCTAGAATACACGAATAGGAAGAACTGGTTTCTGCATGTGGAACCAGTGATTGTTTCCCTGTACAAAATTAAATGCTCCCTGATTAAAAAAATATTCAAAACAATAATGACCATTGATAATATCCAGAAAACACAAACACAGGGTCTGTGGCAATATCTGGGATTGAGTTAGCCAAAACAAAACCGGATATTTCCGGTTTCATGCAGTCATATCCGGACAAAGTGGTGTGGAATTTGTATGCAATAGACCAAGCAAATCATAGTAAAAATGGTTTTGGAGAAAAGCAAAGTCTTTTCGTTGGACAAGTGCATAAAATGTCATGTATACAAACAGAAATATCATGTTTGTTTGCCACATTTCCTCTAGTTTCTCGCTTAGAAAATACGAATGTGTAGAGCTGGTGTCTCCATGTGGAACCACTGAGTGTTTCCCAGTACAAAATTAAATGTTCCCTGATGAAAAAAAAAAAACTTTCAAAACAATCATGACCATTGGTAATATCCAGAAAACACAAACACAGAGGCTGTGGCAATATCTGGGATTGAGTTAGCCAAAACAAAACCGGATATTTCCGGTTTCATGCAGTCATATCTGGACAAAGTGGTGTGGAATTTGTATGCAATAGTCCAAGCAAATCATAGTAAAATGGTTTTGGAGAAAAGCAAAGTCCTTTCTTTAGGCAAGTGCATAAAATGTCATGTATACAAACAGAGATATCATGTTTGTTTGCCGCAGTTCCTCTAGATTTCTCCCTAGAATACACGAATAGGAAGAACTGGTTTCTGCATGTGGAACCAGTGATTGTTTCCCTGTACAAAATTAAATGCTCCCTGATTAAAAAAAATTCAAAACAATAATGACCATTGATAATATCCATAAAACACAAACACAGGGGCTGTGGCAATATCTGGGATTGAGTTAGCCAAAACAAAACCGGATATTTCCGGTTTCATGCAGTCGTATCCGGACAAAGTGGTGTGGAATTTGTATGCAATAGACCAAGCAAATCATAGTAAAAATGGTTTTGGAGAAAAGCAAAGTCATTTCTTTAGCAAAGTGCATAAAATGTCATGTATACAAACAGAAATATCATGTTTGCTTCCCTCAGTTCCTCTAGATTTCTCCCTAGAATACACGAATAGGAAGAACTTGTTTCTGCATTTGGAACCAGTGATTGTTTCCCAGTAGAAAATTAAATGCTCCCTGATTTAAAAAAAAAGTTCCAAACAATAATGACCATTGATAATATCCAGAAAACACAAACACAGAGTCTGTGGCAATATCTGGGATTGAGTTAGCCAAAACAAAACCGGATATTTCCGGTTTCATGCAGTCATATCCGGACAAAGTGGTGTGGAATTTGTATGCAATAGACCAAGCAAATCATAGTAAAAATGGTTTTGGAGAAAAGCAAAGTCTTTTCGTTGGACAAGTGCATAAAATGTCATGTATACAAACAGAAATATCATGTTTGTTTGCCACAGTTCCTCTAGTTTCTCGCTTAGAAAATACGAATGTGTAGAGCTGGTGTCTCCATGTGGAACCACTGAGTGTTTCCCAGTACAAAATTAAATGTTCCCTGATGAAAAAAAAAAAAAACTTTCAAAACAATCATGACCATTGGTAATATCCAGAAAACACAAACACAGAGGCTGTGGCAATATCTGGGATTGAGTTAGCCAAAACAAAACCGGATATTTCCGGTTTCATGCAGTCATATCCGGACAAAGTGGTGTGGAATTTGTATGCAATAGACCAAGCAAATCATAGTAAAATGGTTTTGGAGAAAAGCAAAGTCCTTTCTTTAGGCAAGTGCATAAAATGTCATGTATACAAACAGAGACATCATGTTTGTTTGCCGCAGTTCCTCTAGATTACTCCCTAGAATACAAGAATAGGAAGAACTGGTTTCTGCATGTGGAACCAGTGATTGTTTCCCTGTACAAAATTAAATGCTCACTGATTAAAAAAAAAAAACATTCAAAACAATAATGACCATTGGTAATATCCAGAAAACACAAACACAGGGGCTGTGGCAATATCTGGGATTGAGTTAGCCAAAACAAAACCGGATATTTCCGGTTTCATGCAGTCATATCCGGACAAAGTGGTGTGGAATTTGTATGCAATAGACCAAGCAAATCATAGTAAAAATGGTTTTGGAGAAAAGCAAAGTCTTTTCGTTGGACAAGTACATAAAATGTCATGTATACAAACAGAAATATCATGTTTGTTTGCCGCAGTTCTTCTAGCTTTCTCCTAGAAAATACGAATGTGTAGAGCTGGTGTCTCCATGTGGAACCAATTAGAGTTTCCCAGTACAAAATTAAATGTTCCCTGATAAAAAACATTCAAAACAATAAAGTCCTTTGATAATATCCAGAAAACACAAACACAGAGGCTGTCGCAATATCTGTGATTGAGTTAGCAAAAACATATGCGGATATTTCCCCTTTCATCCAGTCATATCCGGACAAAGTGGTGTGGAATTTGTATGCAATAGACCAAGCAAATCATAGTAAAAATGGTTTTGGAGAAAAGCAAAGTCTTTTCGTTGGACAAGTGCATAAAATGTCATGTATACAAACAGAAATATCATGTTTGCTTGCCGCAGTTCCTCTAGTTTTCTCCCTAGAATACACGAATAGGAAGAACTGGTTTCTGCATTTGGAACCAGTGATTGTTTCCCAGTAGAAAATTAAGTGCTCCATGATTTAAAAAAAACGTTCCAAACAATAATGACCATTGATAATTTCCAGAAAACACAAACACAGAGGCTGTGGCAATCTGGGATTGAGTTAGCCAAAACAAAACCGGATATTTCCGGTTTCATGCAGTCATATCCGGACAAAGTGGTATGGAATTTGTATGCAATAGACCAAGCAAATCATAGTAAAAATGGTTTTGGAGAAAAGCAAAGTCTTTTCGTTGGACAAGTGCATAAAATGTCATGTATACAAACAGAAATATCATGTTTGCTTGCCGCATTTCCTCTAGTTTATCGCTTAGAAAATACGAATGTGTAGAGCTGGTGTCTCCATGTGGAACCACTGAGTGTTTCCCAGTACAAAATTAAATGTTCCCTGATGAAAAAAAAAAAAAACTTTCAAAACAATCATGACCATTGGTAATATCCAGAAAACACAAACACAGAGGCTGTGGCAATATCTGGGATTGAGTTAGCCAAAACAAAACCTGATATTTCCCCTTTCATCCAGTCATATCCGGACAAAGTGGTGTGGAATTTGTATGCAATAGACCAAGCAAATCATAGTAAAATGGTTTTGGAGAAAAGCAATGTCCTTTCTTTAGCAAAGTGCATAAAATGTCATGTATACATACAGAAATATCATGTTTGCTTGCCGCAGTTCCTCTAGTTTTCTCCCTAGAATACACGAATAGGAAGAACTGTTTTCTGCATTTGGAACCAGTGATTGTTTCCCAGTAGAAAATTAAATGCTCCCTGATTTAAAAAAAACGTTCCAAACAATAATGACCATTGATAATATCCAGAAAACACAAACACAGGGGCTGTGGCAATATCTGGGATTGAGTTAGCCAAAACAAAACAGGATATTTCCGGTTTCATGCAGTCATATCTGTACAAAGTGGTGTGGAATTTGTATGCAATAGACCAAGCAAATCATAGTAAAAATGGTTTTGGAGAAAAGCAAACTCCTTTCTTTAGGCAAGTGCATAAAATGTCATGTATACAAACAGAAATATCATGTTTGTTTGCCGCAGTTCTTCTAGCTTTCTCCTTGAAAATACGAATGTGTAGAGCTGGTGTCTCCATGTGGAACCAATTAGAGTTTCCCAGTACAAAATTAAATGTTCCCTGATAAAAAACATTCAAAACAATAAAGTCCTTTGATAATATCCAGAAACACAAACACAGAGGCTGTCGCAATATCTGGGATTGAGTTAGCCAAAACAAAAGCGGATATTTCCCCTTTCATCCAGTCATATCCGGACAAAGTGGTGTGGAATTTGTATGCAATAGACCAAGCAAATCATAGTAAAAATGGTTTTGGGGAAAAGCAAAGTCATTTCATTAGGCAAGTGCATAAAATGTCATGTATACAAACAGAATTATGATGTTTGTTTGCTGCAGTTCCTCTAGCCTTCTCCGTATAAATTACAAATATTTAGAGCTGGTTTCTCCATGTGGAACCACTGAGGGTTTCCCAGTACAAAATTAAATGTTCCCTGATAAAAAAAAATGTTTGAAAACAATAAAGTCCTTTGATAATATCCAGAAAACACAAACATAGGGGCTGTGGCAATATCTGGGATTGAGTTAGCCAAAACAAAACCGGATATTTCCGGGTTCATGCAGTCATATCCGGACAAAGTGGTGTGGAATTTGTATGCAATAGACCAAGCAAATCATAGTAAAAATGGTTTTGGAGAAAAGCAAACTCCTTTCTTTAGGCAAGTGCATAAAATGTCATGTATACAAACAGAAATATCATGTTTGTTTGCCGCAGTTCTTCAAGCTTTCTCCTATGAAATACGAATGTGTAGGAGCTGGTGTCTCCAAGTGGAACCAATTAGAGTTTCCCAGTACAAAATTAAATGTTCCCTGATAAAAAACATTCAAAACAATAAAGTCCTTTGATAATATCCAGAAAACACAAACACAGAGGCTGTCGCAATATCTGTGATTGAGTTAGCCAAAACAAAAGCGGATATTTCCCCCTTCATCCAGTCATATCAGGACAAAGTGGTGTGGAATTTGTATGCAATAGACCAAGCAAATCATAGTAAAATGGTTTTGGAGAAAAGCAAAGTCATTTCATTAGGCAGGTGCATAAAATGTCATGTATACAAACAGAATTATGATGTTTGTTTGCTGCAGTTCCTCTAGCATTCTCCGTATAATTTACAAATGTTTAGAGCTGGTTTCTCCATGTGGAACCACTGAGTGTTTCACAGTACAAAATTAAATGTTCCCTGATAAAAAAAAATGTTTCAAAACAATAAAGTCCTTTGATAATATCCAGAAAACACAAACACAGGGGCTGTGGCAATATCTGGGATTGAGTTAGCCAAAACAAAACCGGATATTTCCAGCTTCATGCAGTCATATCCGGACAAAGTGGTGTGGAATTTGTATGCAATAGACCAAGCAAATCATAGTAAAAATGGTTTTGGAGAAAAGCAAACTCCTTTCTTTAGACAAGTGCATAAAATAACATGTATACAAACAGAAATATCATGTTTGTTTGCCGCAGTTCCTCTAGTTTCTCGCTTAGAAAATACGAATGTGTACAGCTGGTGTCTCCATGTGGAACCACTGAGTGTTTCCCAGTACAAAATTAAATGTTCCCTGATGAAAAAAAAAAACTTTCAAAACAATAATGATCATTGATAATATCCAGAAAACACAAACACAGAGGCTGTGGCAATCTGGGATTGAGTTAGCCAAAACAAAACCGGATATTTCCGGTTTCATGCAGTCATATCCGGACAAAGTGGTGTGGAATTCGTATGCAATAGACCAAGCCAATCATAGTAAAAATGGTTTTGGAGAAAAGCAAAGTGCTTTCTTTAGGCAAGTGCATAAAATGTCATGTATACAAACAGAAATATCATGTTTGTTTGCCGCAGTTCCTCTAGTTTTTTCCCCAGAATACACGAATATGAAGAACTGGTTTCTGCATGTGGAACCAGTGATTCTTTCCCTGTGCAAAATTAAATGCTCACTGATTAAAAAAAAAACATTCAAAACAATAATGACCATTGGTAATATCCAGAAAACACAAACACAGGGCTGTGGCAATATCTGGGATTGAGTTAGCCAAAACAAAACCGGATATTTCCGGTTTCATGCAGTCATATCCGGACAAAGTGGTGTGGAATTTGTATGCAATAGACCAAGCAAATCATAGTAAAATGGTTTTGGAGAAAAACAAAGTGCTTTCTTTAGGCAAGTGCATAAAATGTCATGTATACAAACAGAAATATCATGTTTGTTTGCCGCAGTTCTTCTAGCTTTCTCCTAGAAAATACGAATGTGTAGAGCTGGTGTCTCCATGTGGAACCAATTAGAGTTTCCCAGTACAAAATTAAATGTTCCCTGATAAAAAACATTCAAAACAATAAAGTCCTTTGATAATATCCAGAAAACACAAACACAGAGGCTGTCGCAATATCTGTGATTGAGTTAGCCAAAACAAAAGCGGATATTTCCCCTTTCATGCAGTCATATCCGGACAAAGTGGTGTGGAATTTGTATGCAATAGACCAAGCATATCATAGTAAAAATGGTTTTGGAGAAAAGCAAAGTCTTTTCGTTGGACAAGTGCATAAAATGTCATGTATACAAACAGAAATATCATGTTTGTTTGCCGCAGTACTTCTAGCATTCTCCTAGAAAATACGAATGTGTAGAGCTGGTGTCTCCATGTGGAAACAATTTTAGTTTCCCAGTACAAAATAAATGTTCTCTGATAAAAAACATTCAAAACAATAAAGTCCTTTGATAATATCCAGAAAACACAAACACAGAGGCTGTTGCAATATCTGTGATTGAGTTAGCCAAAAGAAAACCGGATATTTCCGGTTTCATGCAGTCATATCCGGACAAAGTGGTGTGGAATTTGTATGCAATAGACCAAGCAAATCATAGTAAAATGGTTTTGGACAAAAGCAAAGTCATTTCATTAGGCAGGTGCATAAAATGTCATGTATACATACAGAAATATCATGTTTTTTTGCTGCAGTTCCTCTAGCATTCTCCGTATAATTTACAAATGTTTAGAGCTGGTTTCACCATGTGGAACCACTGAGGGTTTCCCAGTACAAAATTAAATGTTCACTGATAAAAAAAAATGTTTCAAAACAATAAAGTCCTTTGATAATATCCAGAAAACACAAACACAGGGGCTATGGCAATATCTGGGATTGAGTTAGCCAAAACAAAACCGGATATTTCCGGTTTCATGCAGTCATATCCGGGCAAAGTGGTGTGGAATTTGTATGCAATAGACCAAGCAAATCATAGTAAAAATGGTTTTGGAGAAAAGCAAAGTCCTTTCTTTAGGCAAGTGCATAAAATGTCATGTATACAAACATAAATATCATGATTGTTTGCCGAAGTTCCTCTAGTTTCTCGCTTAGAAAATACAAATGCGTAGAGCTGGTGTCTCCACGTGGAACCACTGAGTGTTTCCCAGTACAAAATTAAATTTCCCTGAAAAAAAAAACTTTCAAAATAATAATGATCATTGATAATATCCAGAAAACACAAACACAGAGGCTGTGGCAATATCTGTGATTGAGTTAGCCAAAACAAAACCGGATATTTCCGGTTTCATGCAGTCATATAGGGGCAAAGTGGTGTGGAATTTGTATGCAATAGACCAAGCAAATCATAGTAAAAATGGTTTTGGAGAAAAGCAAAGTCTTTTCGTTAGACAAGTGCATAAAATATCATGTATAGAAACAGAAATATCATGTTTGTTTGCCGCAGTTCTTCTAGCTTTCTCCTAGAAAATACGAATGTGTAGAGTTGGTGTCTCCATGTGGAACCAATTAGAGTTTCCCAGTACAAAATTAAATGTTCCCTGATAAAAAACATTCAAAACAATAAAGTCCTTTGATAATATCCAGAAAACAAAAACACAGAGGCTGTCGCAATATCTGTGATTGAGTTAGCCAAAACAAAAGCGGATATTTCCCCTTTCATCCAGTCATATCCGGACAAAGTGGTGTGGAATTTGTATGCAATAGACCAAGCAAATCATAGTAAAATGGTTTTGGAGAAAAGCAAAGTCCTTTCTTTAGGCAAGTGCATAAAATATCATGTATACAAACAGAGATATCATGTTTGTTTGCCGCAGCTCTTCTAGATTTCTCCCTAGAATACACGAATAGGAAGAACTGGTTTCTGCATGTGGAACCAGTGATGGTTACCCTGTACAAAATTAAATGCTCCCTGATTAAAAAAAATTCAAAACAATAATGACCATTGATAATATCCAGAAAACACAAACACAGAGGCTGTGGCAATCTGGGATTGAGTTAGCCAAAACAAAACCGGATTATTCCAGTTTCATTCAGTCATATCCGGACAAAGTGGTGTGGAAATTGTATGCAATAGACCAAGCAAATCATAGTAAAAATGGTTTTGGAGAAAAGCAAAGTGCTTTCTTTAGGCAAGTGCATAAAATGTCATGTATACAAACAGAAATATCATGTTTGTTTGCCGCAGTTCCTCTAGTTTTTTCCCTAGAATACACGAATAGGAAAAACTGGTTTCTGCATGTGGAACCAGTGATTCTTT
The DNA here is from genome assembly GCF_033115175.1 of Lepus europaeus. NCBI lineage: Eukaryota > Metazoa > Chordata > Mammalia > Lagomorpha > Leporidae > Lepus > Lepus europaeus. Next base: position 140,688 of record NW_026909106.1, on the reverse strand, counting down.
CCCTGTGCAAAATTAAATGCTCACTGATTAAAAAAAAAACATTCAAAACAATAATGACCATTGGTAATATCCAGAAAACACAAACACAGGGGCTGTGGCAATATCTGGGATAGAGTTAGCCAATAGAAAATGGGATATTTCCGGTTTCATGCAGTCATATCCGGACAAAGTGGTGTGGAATTTGTATGCAATAGACCAAGCAAATCATAGTAAAAATGGTTTTGGAGAAAAGCAAAGTCTTTTCGTTGGACAAATGCATAAAATGTCATGTATACAAACAGAAATATCATGTTTGTTTGCCGCAGTTCTTCTAGCTTTCTCCTAGAAAATACGAATGTGTAGAGCTGGTGTCTCCATGTGGAACCAATTAGAGTTTCCCAGTACAAAATTAAATGTTCCCTGATAAAAAACATTCAAAACAATAAAGTTCTTTGATAATATCCAGAAAAAACAAACACAGGGGCTATGGCAATATCTGGGATTGAGTTAGCCAAAACAAAACCGGATATTTCCGGTTTCATGCAGTCATATCCGGACAAAGTGGTGTGGAATTTGTATGCAATAGACCAAGCAAATCATAGTAAAAATGGTTTTGGAGAAAAGCAAACTCCTTTCTTTAGACAAGTGCATAAAATAACATGTATACAAACAGAAATATCATGTTTGTTTGCCGCAGTTCCTCTAGTTTCTCGCTTAGAAAATACGAATGTGTAGAGCTGGTGTCTCCATGTGGAACCACTGAGTGTTTCCCAGTACAAAATTAAATGTTCCCTGATGAAAAAAAAAACTTTCAAAACAATAATGATCATTGATAATATCCAGAAAACACAAACACAGAGGCTGTGGCAATCTGGGATTGAGTTAGCCAAAAGAAAACCGGATATTTCCGGTTTCATGCAGTCATATCCGGACAAAGTGGTGTGGAATTTGTATGCAATAGACCAAGCCAATCATAGTAAAAATGGTTTTGGAGAAAAGCAAAGTGCTTTCTTTAGGCAAGTGCATAAAATGTCATGTATACAAACAGAAATATCATGTTTGTTTGCCGCAGTTCCTCTAGTTTTTTCCCCAGAATACACGAATATGAAGAACTGGTTTCTGCATGTGGAACCAGTGATTCTTTCCCTGTGCAAAATTAAATGCTCACTGATTAAAAAAAAAACATTCAAAACAATAATGACCATTGGTAATATCCAGAAAACAAAAACACAGGGCTGTGGCAAGATCTGGGATTGAGTTAGCCAAAACAAAACCGGATATTTCCGGTTTCATGCAGTCATATCCGGACAATGTGGTGTGGAATTTGTATGCAATAGACCAAGCAAATCATAGTAAAATGGTTTTGGAGAAAAACAAAGTGCTTTCTTTAGGCAAGTGCATAAAATGTCATGTATACAAACAGAAATATCATGTTTGTTTGCCGCAGTTCCTCTAGTTTTTTCCCTAGAATACACGAATATGAAGAACTGGTTTCTGCATGTGGAACCAGTGATTCTTTCCCTGTGCAAAATTAAATGCTCACTGATTAAAAAAAAAACATTCAAAACAATAATGACCATTGGTAATATCCAGAAAACACAAACACAGAGGCTGTGGCAATCTGGGATTGAGTTAGCCAAAAGAAAACCGGATATTTCCGGTTTCATGCAGTCATATCCGGACAAAGTGGTGTGGAATTTGTATGCAATAGACCAAGCAAATCATAGTAAAATGGTTTTGGAGAAAAGCAAAGTCTTTTCGTTGGACAAGTGCATAAAATGTCATGTATACAAACAGAAATATCATGTTTGTTTGCCGCAGTTCTTCTAGCTTTCTCCTAGAAAATACGAATGTGTAGAGCTGGTGTCTCCATGTGGAACCAATTAGAGTTTCCCAGTACAAAATTAAATGTTCCCTGATAAAAAACATTCAAAACAATAAAGTCCTTTGATAATATCCAGAAAACACAAACACAGACGCTGTCGCAATATCTGTGATTGAGTTAGCCAAAACAAAAGCGGATATTTCCCCCTTCATCCAGTCATATCAGGACAAAGTGGTGTGGAATTTGTATGCAATAGACCAAGCAAATCATAGTAAAATGGTTTTGGAGAAAAGCAAAGTCATTTCATTAGGCAGGTGCATAAAATGTCATGTATACAAACAGAATTATGATGTTTGTTTGCTGCAGTTCCTCTAGCATTCTCCGTATAATTTACAAATGTTTAGAGCTGGTTTCTCCATGTGGAACCACTGAGTGTTTCACAGTACAAAATTAAATGTTCCCTGATAAAAAAAAATGTTTCAAAACAATAAAGTCCTTTGATAATATCCAGAAAACACAAACACAGGGGCTGTGGCAATATCTGGGATTGAGTTAGCCAAAACAAAACCGGATATTTCCAGCTTCATGCAGTCATATCCGGACAAAGTGCTGTGGAATTTGTATGCAATAGACCAAGCAAATCATAGTAAAAATGGTTTTGGAGAAAAGCAAACTCCTTTCTTTAGACAAGTGCATAAAATAACATGTATACAAACAGAAATATCATGTTTGTTTGCCGCAGTTCCTCTAGTTTCTCGCTTAGAAAATACGAATGTGTAGAGCTGGTGTCTCCATGTGGAACCACTGAGTGTTTCCCAGTACAAAATTAAATGTTCCCTGATGAAAAAAAAACTTTCAAAACAATAATGATCATTGATAATATCCAGAAAACACAAACACAGAGGCTGTGGCAATATCTGGGATTGAGTTAGCCAAAACAAAACCGGATATTTCCGGTTTCATGCAGTCATATCCGGACAAAGTGGTGTGGAATTTGTATGCAATAGACCAAGCCAATCATAGTAAAAATGGTTTTGGAGAAAAGCAAAGTGCTTTCTTTAGGCAAGTGCATAAAATGTCATGTATACAAACAGAAATATCATGTTTGTTTGCCGCAGTTCCTCTAGTTTTTTCCCCAGAATACACGAATATGAAGAACTGGTTTCTGCATGTGGAACCAGTGATTCTTTCCCTGTGCAAAATTAAATGCTCACTGATTAAAAAAAAACATTGAAAACAATAATGACCATTGGTAATATCCAGAAAACACAAACACAGGGCTGTGGCAATATCTGGGATTGAGTTAGCCAAAACAAAACCGGATATTTCCGGTTTCATGCAGTCATATCCGGACAAAGTGGTGTGGAATTTGTATGCAATAGACCAAGCAAATCATAGTAAAATGGTTTTGGAGAAAAACAAAGTGCTTTCTTTAGGCAAGTGCATAAAATGTCATGTATACAAACAGAAATATCATGTTTGTTTGCCGCAGTTCCTCTAGTTTTTTCCCTAGAATACACGAATATGAAGAACTGGTTTCTGCATGTGGAACCAGTGATTCTTTCCCTGTGCAAAATTAAATGCTCACTGATTAAAAAAAACATTCAAAACAATAATGACCATTGGTAATATCCAGAAAACACAAACACAGAGGCTGTGGCAATCTGGGATTGAGTTAGCCAAAACAAAACCGGATATTTTTAGTTTCATGCAGTCATATCCGGACAAAGTGGTGTGGAATTTGTATGCAATAGACCAAGCAAATCATAGTAAAATGGTTTTGGAGAAAAGCAAATTCTTTTCGTTGGACAAGTGCATAAAATATCATGTATACAAACAGAAATATCATGTTTGTTTGCCGCAGTTCTTCTAGATTTCTCCTAGAAAATACGAATGTGTAGAGCTGGTGTCTCCATGTGGAACGAATTAGAGTTTCCCAGTACAAAATTAAATGTTCCCTGATAAAAAACATTCAAAACAATAAAGTCCTTTGATAATATCCAGAAAACACAAACACAGAGGCTGTCGCAATATCTGTGATTGAGTTAGCCAAAACAAAAGCGGATATTTCCCCTTTCATGCAGTCATATCCGGACAAAGTGGTGTGGAATTTGTATGCAATAGACCAAGCATATCATAGTAAAAATGGTTTTGGAGAAAAGCAAAGTCTTTTCGTTGGACAAGTGCATAAAATGTCATGTATACAAACAGAAATATCATGTTTGTTTGCCGCTGTTCTTCTAGCATTCTCCTAGAAAATACGAATGTGTAGAGCTGGTGTCTCCATGTGGAAACAATTTTAGTTTCCCAGTACAAAATAAATGTTCTCTGATAAAAAACATTCAAAACAATAAAGTCCTTTGATAATATCCAGAAAACACAAACACAGAGGCTGTCACAATATCTGTGATTGAGTTAGCCAAAACAAAACCGGATATTTCCGGTTTCATGCAGTCATATCCGGACAAAGTGGTGTGGAATTTGTATGCAATAGACCAAGCAAATCATAGTAAAATGGTTTTGGACAAAAGCAAAGTCATTTCATTAGGCAGGTGCATAAAATGTCATGTATACAAACAGAAATATCATGTTTGTTTGCCGCAGTTCCTCTAGTGTTCTCCCTAGAATACACGAATAGGAAGAACTGGTTTCTGCATGTGGAACCAGTGATTCTTTCCCTGTGCAAAATTAAATGCTCACTGATTAAAAAAAAAACATTCAAAACAATAATGACCATTGGTAATATCCAGAAAACACAAACACAGAGGCTGTGGCAATCTGGGATTGAGTTAGCCAAAAGAAAACCGGATATTTCCGGTTTCATGCAGTCATATCCGGACAAAGTGGTGTGGAATTTGTATGCAATAGACCAAGGAAATCATAGTAAAAATGGTTTTGGAGAAAAGCAAAGTCTTTTCGTTGGACAAATGCATAAAATGTCATGTATACAAACAGAAATATCATGTTTGTTTGCCGCAGTTCTTCTAGCTTTCTCCTAGAAAATACGAATGTGTAGAGCTGGTGTCTCCATGTGGAACCAATTAGAGTTTCCCAGTACAAAATTAAATGTTCCCTGATAAAAAACATTCAAAACAATAAAGTTCTTTGATAATATCCAGAAAAAACAAACACAGGGGCTATGGCAATATCTGGGATTGAGTTAGCCAAAACAAAACCGGATATTTCCGGTTTCATGCAGTCATATCCGGACAAAGTGGTGTGGAATTTGTATGCAATAGACCAAGGAAATCATAGTAAAAATGGTTTTGGAGAAAAGCAAAGTCTTTTCGTTGGACAAATGCATAAAATGTCATGTATACAAACAGAAATATCATGTTTGTTTGCCGCAGTTCTTCTAGCATTCTCCTAGAAAATACGAATGTGTAGAGCTGGTGTCTCCATGTGGAAACAATTTTAGTTTCCCAGTACAAAATAAATGTTCTCTGATAAAAAACATTCAAAACAATAAAGTCCTTTGATAATATCCAGAAAACACAAACACAGAGGCTGTTGCAATATCTGTGATTGAGTTAGCCAAAAGAAAACCGGATATTTCCGGTTTCATGCAGTCATATCCGGACAAAGTGGTGTGGAATTTGTATGCAATAGACCAAGCAAATCATAGTAAAATGGTTTTGGACAAAAGCAAAGTCATTTCATTAGGCAGGTGCATAAAATGTCATGTATACATACAGAAATATCATGTTTTTTTGCTGCAGTTCCTCTAGCATTCTCCGTATAATTTACAAATGTTTAGAGCTGGTTTCACCATGTGGAACCACTGAGGGTTTCCCAGTACAAAATTAAATGTTCACTGATAAAAAAAAATGTTTCAAAACAATAAAGTCCTTTGATAATATCCAGAAAACACAAACACAGGGGCTATGGCAATATCTGGGATTGAGTTAGCCAAAACAAAACCGGATATTTCCGGTTTCATGCAGTCATATCCGGGCAAAGTGGTGTGGAATTTGTATGCAATAGACCAAGCAAATCATAGTAAAAATGGTTTTGGAGAAAAGCAAAGTCCTTTCTTTAGGGAAGTGCATAAAATGTCATGTATACAAACATAAATATCATGATTGTTTGCCGAAGTTCCTCTAGTTTCTCGCTTAGAAAATACGAATGCGTAGAGCTGGTGTCTCCACGTGGAACCACTGAGTGTTTCCCAGTACAAAATTAAATTTCCCTGAAAAAAAAAACTTTCAAAATAATAATGATCATTGATAATATCCAGAAAACACAAACACAGAGGCTGTGGCAATATCTGTGATTGAGTTAGCCAAAACAAAACCGGATATTTCCGGTTTCATGCAGTCATATAGGGGCAAAGTGGTGTGGAATTTGTATGCAATAGACCAAGCAAATCATAGTAAAAATGGTTTTGGAGAAAAGCAAAGTCTTTTCGTTAGACAAGTGCATAAAATATCATGTATAGAAACAGAAATATCATGTTTGTTTGCCGCAGTTCTTCTAGCTTTCTCCTAGAAAATACGAATGTGTAGAGTTGGTGTCTCCATGTGGAACCAATTAGAGTTTCCCAGTACAAAATTAAATGTTCCCTGATAAAAAACATTCAAAACAATAAAGTCCTTTGATAATATCCAGAAAACAAAAACACAGAGGCTGTCGCAATATCTGTGATTGAGTTAGCCAAAACAAAAGCGGATATTTCCCCTTTCATCCAGTCATATCCGGACAAAGTGGTGTGGAATTTGTATGCAATAGACCAAGCAAATCATAGTAAAATGGTTTTGGAGAAAAGCAAAGTCCTTTCTTTAGGCAAGTGCATAAAATATCATGTATACAAACAGAGATATCATGTTTGTTTGCCGCAGCTCTTCTAGATTTCTCCCTAGAATACACGAATAGGAAGAACTGGTTTCTGCATGTGGAACCAGTGATGGTTACTCTGTACAAAATTAAATGCTCCCTGATTAAAAAAAATTCAAAACAATAATGACCATTGATAATATCCAGAAAACACAAACACAGAGGCTGTGGCAATCTGGGATTGAGTTAGCCAAAACAAAACCGGATTATTCCAGTTTCATTCAGTCATATCCGGACAAAGTGGTGTGGAAATTGTATGCAATAGACCAAGCAAATCATAGTAAAAATGGTTTTGGAGAAAAGCAAAGTCCTTTCTTTAGGCAAGTGCATAAAATGTCATGTATACAAACAGAAATATCATGTTTGTTTGCCGCAGTTCCTCTAGTTTTTTCCCTAGAATACACGAATAGGAAAAACTGGTTTCTGCATGTGGAACCAGTGATTCTTTCCCTGTGCAAAATTAAATGCTCACTGATTAAAAAAAAAACATTCAAAACAATAATGACCATTGGTAATATCCAGAAAACACAAACACAGGGGCTGTGGCAATATCTGGGATAGAGTTAGCCAATAGAAAATGGGATATTTCCGGTTTCATGCAGTCATATCCGGACAAAGTGGTGTGGAATTTGTATGCAATAGACCAAGCAAATCATAGTAAAAATGGTTTTGGAGAAAAGCAAAGTCTTTTCGTTGGACAAATGCATAAAATGTCATGTATACAAACAGAAATATCATGTTTGTTTGCCGCAGTTCTTCTAGCTTTCTCCTAGAAAATACGAATGTGTAGAGCTGGTGTCTCCATGTGGAACCAATTAGAGTTTCCCAGTACAAAATTAAATGTTCCCTGATAAAAAACATTCAAAACAATAAAGTTCTTTGATAATATCCAGAAAAAACAAACACAGGGGCTATGGCAATATCTGGGATTGAGTTAGCCAAAACAAAACCGGATATTTCCGGTTTCATGCAGTCATATCCGGACAAAGTGGTGTGGAATTTGTATGCAATAGACCAAGCAAATCATAGTAAAAATGGTTTTGGAGAAAAGCAAACTCCTTTCTTTAGACAAGTGCATAAAATAACATGTATACAAACAGAAATATCATGTTTGTTTGCCGCAGTTCCTCTAGTTTCTCGCTTAGAAAATACGAATGTGTAGAGCTGGTGTCTCCATGTGGAACCACTGAGTGTTTCCCAGTACAAAATTAAATGTTCCCTGATGAAAAAAAAAACTTTCAAAACAATAATGATCATTGATAATATCCAGAAAACACAAACACAGAGGCTGTGGCAATCTGGGATTGAGTTAGCCAAAAGAAAACCGGATATTTCCGGTTTCATGCAGTCATATCCGGACAAAGTGGTGTGGAATTTGTATGCAATAGACCAAGCCAATCATAGTAAAAATGGTTTTGGAGAAAAGCAAAGTGCTTTCTTTAGGCAAGTGCATAAAATGTCATGTATACAAACAGAAATATCATGTTTGTTTGCCGCAGTTCCTCTAGTTTTTTCCCCAGAATACACGAATATGAGGAACTGGTTTCTGCATGTGGAACCAGTGATTCTTTCCCTGTGCAAAATTAAATGCTCACTGATTAAAAAAAAACATTCAAAACAATAATGACCATTGGTAATATCCAGAAAACAAAAACACAGGGCTGTGGCAAGATCTGGGATTGAGTTAGCCAAAACAAAACCGGATATTTCCGGTTTCATGCAGTCATATCCGGACAATGTGGTGTGGAATTTGTATGCAATAGACCAAGCAAATCATAGTAAAATGGTTTTGGAGAAAAACAAAGTGCTTTCTTTAGGCAAGTGCATAAAATGTCATGTATACAAACAGAAATATCATGTTTGTTTGCCGCAGTTCCTCTAGTTTTTTCCCTAGAATACACGAATATGAAGAACTGGTTTCTGCATGTGGAACCAGTGATTCTTTCCCTGTGCAAAATTAAATGCTCACTGATTAAAAAAAAAACATTCAAAACAATAATGACCATTGGTAATATCCAGAAAACACAAACACAGAGGCTGTGGCAATCTGGGATTGAGTTAGCCAAAACAAAACCGGATATTTTCAGTTTCATGCAGTCATATCCGGACAAAGTGGTGTGGAATTTGTATGCAATAGACCAAGCAAATCATAGTAAAATGGTTTTGGAGAAAAGCAAAGTCTTTTCGTTGGACAAGTGCATAAAATGTCATGTATACAAACAGAAATATCATGTTTGTTTGCCGCAGTTCTTCTAGCTTTCTCCTAGAAAATACGAATGTGTAGAGCTGGTGTCTCCATGTGGAACCAATTAGAGTTTCCCAGTACAAAATTAAATGTTCCCTGATAAAAAACATTCAAAACAATAAAGTCCTTTGATAATATCCAGAAAACACAAACACAGACGCTGTCGCAATATCTGTGATTGAGTTAGCCAAAACAAAAGCGGATATTTCCCCCTTCATCCAGTCATATCAGGACAAAGTGGTGTGGAATTTGTATGCAATAGACCAAGCAAATCATAGTAAAATGGTTTTGGAGAAAAGCAAAGTCATTTCATTAGGCAGGTGCATAAAATGTCATGTATACAAACAGAATTATGATGTTTGTTTGCTGCAGTTCCTCTAGCATTCTCCGTATAATTTACAAATGTTTAGAGCTGGTTTCTCCATGTGGAACCACTGAGTGTTTCACAGTACAAAATTAAATGTTCCCTGATAAAAAAAAATGTTTCAAAACAATAAAGTCCTTTGATAATATCCAGAAAACACAAACACAGGGGCTGTGGCAATATCTGGGATTGAGTTAGCCAAAACAAAACCGGATATTTCCAGCTTCATGCAGTCATATCCGGACAAAGTGCTGTGGAATTTGTATGCAATAGACCAAGCAAATCATAGTAAAAATGGTTTTGGAGAAAAGCAAACTCCTTTCTTTAGACAAGTGCATAAAATAACATGTATACAAACAGAAATATCATGTTTGTTTGCCGCAGTTCCTCTAGTTTCTCGCTTAGAAAATACGAATGTGTAGAGCTGGTGTCTCCATGTGGAACCACTGAGTGTTTCCCAGTACAAAATTAAATGTTCCCTGATGAAAAAAAAACTTTCAAAACAATAATGATCATTGATAATATCCAGAAAACACAAACACAGAGGCTGTGGCAATATCTGGGATTGAGTTAGCCAAAACAAAACCGGATATTTCCGGTTTCATGCAGTCATATCCGGACAAAGTGGTGTGGAATTTGTATGCAATAGACCAAGCCAATCATAGTAAAAATGGTTTTGGAGAAAAGCAAAGTGCTTTCTTTAGGCAAGTGCATAAAATGTCATGTATACAAACAGAAATATAATGTTTGTTTGCCGCAGTTCCTCTAGTTTTTTCCCCAGAATACACGAATATGAAGAACTGGTTTCTGCATGTGGAACCAGTGATTCTTTCCCTGTGCAAAATTAAATGCTCACTGATTAAAAAAAAAACATTCAAAACAATAATGACCATTGGTAATATCCAGAAAACAAAAACACAGGGCTGTGGCAATATCTGGGATTGAGTTAGGCAAAACAAAACCGGATATTTCCGGTTTCATGCAGTCATATCCGGACAAAGTGGTGTGGAATTTGTATGCAATAGACCAAGCAAATCATAGTAAAATGGTTTTGGAGAAAAACAAAGTGCTTTCTTTAGGCAAGTGCATAAAATGTCATGTATACAAACAGAAATATCATGTTTGTTTGCCGCAGTTCCTCTAGTTTTTTCCCTAGAATACACGAATATGAAGAACTGGTTTCTCCATGTGGAACCGGTGATTCTTTCCCTGTGCAAAATTAAATGCTCACTGATTAAAAAAAACATTCAAAACAATAATGACCATTGGTAATATCCAGAAAACACAAACACAGAGGCTGTGGCAATCTGGGATTGAGTTAGCCAAAAAAAAACCGGATATTTTCAGTTTCATGCAGTCATATCCGGACAAAGTGGTGTGGAATTTGTATGCAATAGACCAAGCAAATCATAGTAAAATGGTTTTGGAGAAAAGCAAAGTCTTTTCGTTGGACAAGTGCATAAAATGTCATGTATACAAACAGAAATATCATGTTTGTTTGCCACAGTTCTTCTAGCTTTCTCCTAGAAAATACGAATGTGTAGAGCTGGTGTCTCCATGTGGAACCAATTAGAGTTTCCCAGTACAAAATTAAATGTTCCCTGATAAAAAACATTCAAAACAATAAAGTCCTTTGATAATATCCAGAAAACACAAACACAGAGGCTGTCGCAATATCTGTGATTGAGTTAGCCAAAACAAAAGCGGATATTTCCCCTTTCATGCAGTCATATCCGGACAAAGTGGTGTGGAATTTCTATGCAATAGACCAAGCATATCATAGTAAAAATGGTTTTGGAGAAAAGCAAAGTCTTTTCGTTGGACAAGTGCATAAAATATCATGTATAAAAACAGAAATATCATGTTTGTTTGCCGCAGTTCTTCTAGCATTCTCCTAGAAAATACGAATGTGTAGAGCTGGTGTCTCCATGTGGAAACAATTTTAGTTTCCCAGTACAAAATAAATGTTCTCTGATAAAAAACATTCAAAACAATAAAGTCCTTTGATAATATCCAGAAAACACAAACACAGAGGCTGTCGCAATATCTGTGATTGAGTTAGCCAAAACAAAACCGGATATTTCCGGTTTCATGCAGTCATATCCGGACAAAGTGGTGTGGAATTTGTATGCAATAGACCAAGCAAATCATAGTAAAATGGTTTTGGACAAAAGCAAAGTCATTTCATTAGGCAGGTGCATAAAATGTCATGTATACATACAGAAATATCATGTTTTTTTGCTGCAGTTCCTCTAGCATTCTCCGTATAATTTACAAATGTTTAGAGCTGGTTTCACCATGTGGAACCACTGAGGGTTTCCCAGTACAAAATTAAATGTTCATTGATAAAAAAAAATGTTTCAAAACAATAAAGTCCTTTGATAATGCCCAGAAAACACAAACACAGGGGCTATGGCAATATCTGGGATTGAGTTAGCCAAAACAAAACCGGATATTTCCGGTTTCATGCAGTCATATCCGGGCAAAGTGGTGTGGAATTTGTATGCAATAGACCAAGCAAATCATAGTAAAAATGGTTTTGGAGAAAAGCAAAGTCCTTTCTTTAGGCAAGTGCATAAAATGTCATGTATACAAACAGAAATATCATGATTGTTTGCCGAAGTTCCTCTAGTTTCTCGCTTAGAAAATACGAATGCGTAGAGCTGGTGTCTCCACGTGGAACCACTGAGTGTTTCCCAGTACAAAATTAAATTTCCCTGAAAAAAAAAACATTCAAAATAATAATGATCATTGATAATATCCAGAAAACACAAACACAGAGGCTGTGGCAATATCTGTGATTGAGTTAGCCAAAACAAAACCGGATATTTCCGGTTTCATGCAGTCATATCCGGGCAAAGTGGTGTGGAATTTGTATGCAATAGACCAAGCAAATCATAGTAAAAATGGTTTTGGAGAAAAGCAAACTCCTTTCTTTAGGCAAGTGCATAAAATTTCATGTATACAAACAGAAATATCATGTTTGTTTGCCGCAGTTCTTCTAGCTTTCTCCTAGAAAATACGAATGTGTAGAGTTGGTGTCTCCATGTGGAACCAATTAGAGTTTCCCAGTACAAAATTAAATGTTCCCTGACAAAAAACATTCAAAACAATAAAGTCCTTTGATAATATCCAGAAAACAAAAACACAGAGGCTGTGGCAATATCTGTGATTGAGTTAGCCAAAACAAAAGCGGATATTTCCCCTTTCATCCAGTCATATCCGGACAAAGTGGTGTGGAATTTGTATGCAATAGACCAAGCAAATCATAGTAAAAATGGTTTTGGAGAAAAGCAAACTCCTTTCTTTAGGCAAGTGCATAAAATGTCATGTATACAAACAGAAATATCATGTTGGTTTGCCGCAGTTCCTCTAGTTTTTTCCCTAGAATACACGAATAGGAAGAACTGGTTTCTGCATGTGGAACCAGTGATTCTTTCCCTGTGCAAAATTAAATGCTCACTGATTAAAAAAAAACATTCAAAACAATAATGACCATTGGTAATATCCAGAAAACACAAACACAGAGGCTGTGGCAATCTGGGATTGAGTTAGCCAAAAGAAAACCGGATATTCCGGTTTCATGCAGTCATATCCGGGCAAAGTGGTGTGGAATTCCTATGCAATGGACCAAGCAAATCATAGTAAAAATGGTTTTGGAGAAAAGCAAAGTCTTTTCGTTGGACAAATGCATAAAATGTCATGTATACAAACAGAAATATCATGTTTGTTTGCCGCAGTTCTTCTAGCTTTCTCCTAGAAAATACGAATGTGTAGAGCTGGTGTCTCCATGTGGAACCAATTAGAGTTTCCCAGTACAAAATTAAATGTTCCCTGATAAAAAACATTCAAAACAATAAAGTTCTTTGATAATATCCAGAAAAAACAAACACAGGGGCTATGGCAATATCTGGGATTGAGTTAGCCAAAACAAAACCGGATATTTCCGGTTTCATGCAGTCATATCCGGACAAAGTGGTGTGGAATTTGTATGCAATAGACCAAGCAAATCATAGTAAAAATGGTTTTGGAGAAAAGCAAACTCCTTTCTTTAGGCAAGTGCATAAAATGTCATGTATACAAACAGAAATATCATGTTTGTTTGCCGCAGTTCCTCTAGTTTCTCGCTTAGAAAATACGAATGTGTAGAGCTGGTGTCTCCATGTGGAACCAATTAGAGTTTCCCAGTACAAAATTAAATGTTCCCTGATAAAAAAAACTTTCAAAACAATAATGATCATTGATAATATCCAGAAAACACAAACACAGAGTCTGTGGCAATATCTGGGATTGAGTTAGCCAAAAGAAAACCGGATATTTCCGGTTTCATGCAGTCATATCTGGGCAAAGTGGTCTGGAATTCCTATGCAATGGACCAAGAAAATCATAGTAAAAATGGTTTTGGAGAAAAGCAAAGTCCTTTCTTTAGGCAAGTGCATAAAATGTCATGTATACAAACAGAAATATCATGTTTGTTTGCCGCAGTTCCTCTAGTTTTCTCCAAGAATACACGAATAGGAAGAACTGGTTTCATGCATGTGGAACCAGTGATTGTTTCCCTGTACAAAATTAAATGCTCCCTGATTAAAAAAAAAAACGTTCAAAACAATAATGACCATTGATAATATCCAGAAAACACAAACACAGGGGTTGTGGCAATATGTGGGATTGAGTTAGCCAAAACAAAAGCGGATATTTCCGGTTTCATGCAGTCATATCCGGACAAAGTGGTGTGGAATTTGTATGGAATAGACCAAGCAAATCATAGTAAAAATGGTTTTGGAGAAAAGCACAGTCATTTCATTAGGCAGGTGCATAAAATGTCATGTATACAAACAGAATTATCATGTTTGTTTGCTGCAGTTCCTCTAGCATTCTCCGTATAATTTACAAATGTTTAGAGCTGGTTTTTCCATGTGGAACCACTGAGGGTTTCCCAGTACAAAATTAAATGTTCCCTGATAAAAAAATGTTTCAAAACAATAAAGTCCTTTGATAATATCCAGAAAACACAAACACAGGGGCTATGGCAATATCTGGGATTGAGTTAGCCAAAACAAAACCGGATATTTCCGGTTTCATGCAGTCATATCCGGACAAATTGGTGTGGAATTTGTATGCAATAGACCAAGCAAATCATAGTAAAAATGGTTTTGGAGAAAAGCAAACTCCTTTCTTTAGGCAAGTGCATAAAATGTCATGTATACAAACAGAAATATCATGTTTTTTTGCCGCAGTTCCTCTAGTTTCTCGCTTAGAAAATACGTATGCGTACAGCTGGTGTCTCCATGTGGAACCACTGAGTGTTTCCCAGTACAAAATTAAATGTTCCCTGATAAAAAAAAAACTTTCAAAACAATAATTATCATTGATAATATCCAGAAAACACAAACACAGAGGCTGTGGCAATCTGGGATTGAGTTAGCCAAAAGAAAACCGGATATTTCCGGTTTCATGCAGTCATATCCGGACAAAGTGGTGTGGAATTTGTATGCAATAGACCAAGGAAATCATAGTAAAAATGGTTTTGGAGAAAAGCAAAGTCTTTTCGTTGGACAAATGCATAAAATGTCATGTATACAAACAGAAATATCATGTTTGTTTGCCGCAGTTCTTCTAGCTTTCTCCTAGAAAATACGAATGTGTAGAGCTGGTGTCTCCATGTGGAACCAATTAGAGTTTCCCAGTACAAAATTAAATGTTCCCTGATAAAAAACATTCAAAACAATAAAGTTCTTTGATAATATCCAGAAAAAACAAACACAGGGGCTATGGCAATATCTGGGATTGAGTTAGCCAAAACAAAACCGGATATTTCCGGTTTCATGCAGTCATATCCGGACAAAGTGGTGTGGAATTTGTATGCAATAGACCAAGCAAATCATAGTAAAAATGGTTTTGGAGAAAAGCAAACTCCTTTCTTTAGGCAAGTGCATAAAATGTCATGTATACAAACAGAAATATCATGTTTGTTTGCCGCAGTTCCTCTAGTTTCTCGCTTAGAAAATACGTATGCGTAGAGCTGGTGTCTCCATGTGGAACCAATTAGAGTTTCCCAGTACAAAATTAAATGTTCCCTGATTAAAAAAAAAACTTTCAAAACAATAATGATCATTGATAATATCCAGAAAACACAAACACAGAGGCTGTGTCAATCTGGGATTGAGTTAGCCAAAAGAAAACCGGATATTTCCGGTTTCATGCAGTCATATCCGGACAAAGTGGTGTGGAATTTGTATGCAGTAGACCAAGCAAATCATAGTAAAAAAGGTTTTGGAGAAAAGCAAACTCCTTTCTTTAGGCAAGTGCATAAAATGTCATGTATACAAACAAAAATATCATGTTTGTTTCCCGCAATTCCTCTAGTTTTCTCCCTGGAATACACGAATAGGAAGAACTGGTTTCTGCATGTGGAACCAGTGATTGTTTCCCTGTACAAAATTAAATGCTCACTGATTATAAAAAAACATTCAAAACAATAATGACCATTGGTAATATCCAGAAAACACAAACACAGAGGCTGTGGCAATCTGGGATTGAGTTAGCCAAAAGAAAACCGGATATTTGCGGTTTCATGCAGTCATATCCGGACAAAGTGGTGTGGAATTTGTATGCAATAGACCAAGCAAATCATAGTAAAAATGGTTTTGGAGAAAAGCAAAGTCTTTTCGTTGGACAAGTGCATAAAATGTCATGTATACAAACAGAAATATCATGTTTGTTTGCCGCAGTTCTTCTAGCTTTCTCCTAGAAAATACGAATGTGTAGAGCTGGTGTCTCCATGTGGAACCAATTAGAGTTTCCCAGTACAAAATTAAATGTTCCCTGATAAAAAAAAACTTTCAAAACAATAATGATCATTGATAATATCCAGAAAACACAAACACAGAGTCTGTGGCAATATCTGGGATTCAGTTAGCCAAAAGAAAACCGGATATTTCCGGTTTCATGCAGTCATATCTGGGCAAAGTGGTGTGGAATTCCTATGCAATGGATCAAGCAAATCATAGTAAAAATGGTTTTGGAGAAAAGCAAAGTCCTTTCTTTAGGCAAGTGCATAAAATGTCATGTATACAAACAGAAATATCATGTTTGTTTGCCGCAGTTCCTCTAGTTTTCTCCAAGAATACACGATTAGGAAGAACTGGTTTCATGCATGTGGAACCAGTGATTGTTTCCCTGTACAAAATTAAATGCTCCCTGATTAAAACAAAACGTTCAAAACAATAATGACCATTGATAATATCCAGAAAACACAAACACAGGGGTTGTGGCAATATGTGGGATTGAGTTAGCCAAAACAAAAGCGGATATTTCCGGTTTCATGCAGTCATATCCGGACAAAGTGGTGTGGAATTTGTATGGAATAGACCAAGCAAATCATAGTAAAAATGGTTTTGGAGAAAAGCAAAGTCATTTCATTAGGCAGGTGCATAAAATGTCATGTATACAAACAGAATTATCATGTTTGTTTGCTGCAGTTCCTCTAGCATTCTCCGTATAATTTACAAATGTTTAGAGCTGGTTTCTCCATGTGGAACCACTGAGGGTTTCCCAGTTCAAAATTAAATGTTCCCTGATAAAAAAAATGTTTCAAAACAATAAAGTCCTTTGATAATATCCAGAAAACACAAACACAGGGGCTGTGGCAATATCTGGGATTGAGTTAGCCAAAACAAAACCGGATATTTCCGGTTTCATGCAGTCATATCCGGACAAAGTGGTGTGGAATTTGTATGCAATAGACCAAGCAAATCATAGTACAAATGGTTTTGGAGAAAAGCAAACTCCTTTCTTTAGGCAAGTGCATAAAATGTCATGTATACAAACAGAAATATCATGTTTGTTTGCCGCAGTTCCTCTAGTTTCTCGCTTAGAAAATACGTATGCGTACAGCTGGTGTCTCCATGTGGAACCACTGAGTGTTTCCCAGTACAAAATTAAATGTTCCCTGATAAAAAAAAATTTCAAAACAATAATGATCATTGATAATATCCAGAAAACACAAACACAGAGGCTGTGGCAATCTGGGATTGAGTTAGCCAAAAGAAAACCGGATATTTCCGGTTTCATGCAGTCATATCCGGACAAAGTGGTGTGGAATTTGTATGCAATAGACTAAGGAAATCATAGTAAAAATGGTTTTGGAGAAAAGCAAAGTGCTTTCTTTAGGCAAGTGCATAAAATGTCATGTATACAAACAGAATTATCATGTTTGTTTGCTGCAGTTCCTCTAGCATTCTCCGTATAATTTACAAATGTTTAGAGCTGGTTTCTCCATGTGGAACCACTGAGGGTTTCCCAGTACAAAATTAAATGTTCCCTGATAAAAAAATGTTTCAAAACAATAAAGTCCTTTGATAATATCCAGAAAACACAAACACAGGGGCTATGGCAATATCTGGGATTGAGTTAGCCAAAACAAAACCGGATATTTCCGGTTTCATGCAGTCATATCCGGACAAATTGGTGTGGAATTTGTATGCAATAGACCAAGCAAATCATAGTAAAAATGGTTTTGGAGAAAAGCAAACTCCTTTCTTTAGGCAAGTGCATAAAATGTCATGTATACAAACAGAAATATCATGTTTTTTTGCCGCAGTTCCTCTAGTTTCTCGCTTAGAAAATACGTATGCGTACAGCTGGTGTCTCCATGTGGAACCACTGAGTGTTTCCCAGTACAAAATTAAATGTTCCCTGATAAAAAAAAACTTTCAAAACAATAATTATCATTGATAATATCCAGAAAACACAAACACAGAGGCTGTGGCAATCTGGGATTGAGTTAGCCAAAAGAAAACCGGATATTTCCGGTTTCATGCAGTCATATCCGGACAAAGTGGTGTGGAATTTGTATGCAATAGACCAAGGACATCATAGTAAAAATGGTTTTGGAGAAAAGCAAAATCTTTTCGTTGGACAAATGCATAAAATGTCATGTATACAAACAGAAATATCATGTTTGTTTGCCGCAGTTCTTCTAGCTTTCTCCTAGAAAATACGAATGTGTAGAGCTGGTGTCTCCATGTGGAACCAATTAGAGTTTCCCAGTACAAAATTAAATGTTCCCTGATAAAAAACATTCAAAACAATAAAGTTCTTTGATAATATCCAGAACAAACAAACACAGGGGCTATGGCAATATCTGGGATTGAGTTAGCCAAAACAAAACCGGATATTTCCGGTTTCATGCAGTCATATCCGGACAAAGTGGTGTGGAATTTGTATGCAATAGACCAAGCAAATCATAGTAAAAATGGTTTTGGAGAAAAGCAAACTCCTTTCTTTAGGCAAGTGCATAAAATATCATGTATACAAACAAAAATATCATGTTTGTTTCCCGCAATTCCTCTAGTTTTCTCCCTAGAATACACGAATAGGAAGAACTGGTTTCTGCATGTGGAAGCAGTGATTGTTTCCCTGTACAAAATTAAATGCTCACTGATTAAAAAAAAACATTCAAAACAATAATGACCATTGGTAATATCCAGAAAACACAAACACAGAGGCTGTGGCAATCTGGGATTGAGTTAGCCAAAAGAAAACCGGATATTTGCGGTTTCATGCAGTCATATCCGGACAAAGTGGTGTGGAATTTGTATGCAATAGACCAAGCAAATCATAGTAAAAATGGTTTTGGAGAAAAGCAAAGTCTTTTCGTTGGACAAATGCATAAAATGTCATGTATACAAACAGAAATATCATGTTTGTTTGCCGCAGTTCTTCTAGCTTTCTCCTAGAAAATACGAATGTGTAGAGCTGGTGTCTCCATGTGGAACCACTGAGTGTTTCCCAGTACAAAATTAAATGTTCCCTGATAAAAAAAACTTTCAAAACAATAATGATCATTGATAATATCCAGAAAACACAAACACAGAGTCTGTGGCAATATCTGGGATTGAGTTAGCCAAAAGAAAACCGGATATTTCCGGTTTCATGCAGTCATATCCGGGCAAAGTGGTGTGGAATTCCTATGCAATGGACCAAGCAAATCATAGTAAAAATGGTTTTGGAGATAAGCAAAGTCCTTTCTTTAGGCAAGTGCATAAAATGTCATGTATACAAACAGAAATATCATGTTTGTTTGCCGCAGTTCGTCTAGTTTTCTCCAAGAATACACGATAGGAAGAACTGGATTCATGCATGTGGAACCAGTGATTGTTTCCCTGTACAAAATTAAATGCTCCCTGATTAAAAAAAACGTTCAAAACAATAATGACCATTGATAATATCCAGAAAACACAAACACAGGGGCTGTGGCAATATGTGGGATTGAGTTAGCCAAAACAAAAGCGGATATTTCCGGTTTCATGCAGTCATATCCGGACAAAGTGGTGTGAAATTTGTATGGAATAGACCAAGCAAATCATAGTAAAAATGGTTTTAGAGAAAAGCAAAGTCATTTCATTAGGCAGGTGCATAAAATGTCATGTATACAAACAGAATTATCATGTTTGTTTGCTGCAGTTCCTCTAGCATTCTCCGTATAATTTACAAATGTTTAGAGCTGGTTTCTCCATGTGGAACCACTGAGTGTTTCCCAGTACAAAATTAAATGTTCCCTGATAAAAAAAAACGTTTCAAAACAATAAAGTCCTTTGATAATATCCAGAAAACACAAACACAGGGGCTGTGGCAATATCTGGGATTGAGTTAGCCAAAACAAAACCGGATATTTCCGGTTTCATGCAGTCATATCCGGACAAAGTGGTGTGGAATTTGTATGCAATAGACCAAGCAAATCATAGTAAAAATGGTTTTGGAGAAAAGCAAACTCCTTTCTTTAGGCAAGTGCATAAAATGTCATGTATACAAACAGAAATATCATGTTTGTTTGCCGCAGTTCCTCTAGTTTCTCGCTTACAAAATACGTATGCCTACAGCTGGTGTCTCCATGTGGAACCACTGAGTGTTTCCCAGTACAAAATTAAATGTTCCCTGATAAAAAAAAACTTTCAAAACAATAATGATCATTGATAATATCCAGAAAACACAAACACAGAGGCTGTGGCAATCTGGGATTGAGTTAGCCAAAACAAAACCGGATATTTCCGGTTTCATGCAGTCATATCCGGACAAAGTGGTGTGGAATTTGTATGCAATAGACTAAGGAAATCATAGTAAAAATGGTTTTGGAGAAAAGCAAAGTGCTTTCTTTAGGCAAGTGCATAAAATGTCATGTATACAAACAGAATTATCATGTTTGTTTGCTGCAGTTCCTCTAGCATTCTCCGTATAATTTACAAATGTTTAGAGCTGGTTTCTCCATGTGGAACCACTGAGGGTTTCCCAGTACAAAATTAAATGTTCCCTGATAAAAAAGTGTTTCAAAACAATAAAGTCCTTTGATAATATCCAGAAAACACAAACACAGGGGCTATGGCAATATCTGGGATTGAGTTAGCCAAAACAAAACCGGATATTTCCGGTTTCATGCAGTCATATCCGGACAAAGTGGTGTGGAATTTGTATGCAATAGACCAAGCAAATCATAGTAAAAATGGTTTTGGAGAAAAGCAAAGTCCTTTCTTTAGGCAAGTGCATAAAATGTCATGTATACAAACAGAAATATCATGTTTGTTTGCCGCAGTTCTTCTAGCTTTCTCCTAGAAAATACGAATGTGTAGAGCTGGTGTTTCCATGTGGAACCAATTAGAGTTTCCCAGTACAAAATTAAATGTTCCCTGATAAAAAACATTCAAAACAATAAAGTCCTTTGATAATATCCAGAAAACAAAAACACAGAGGCTGTCGCAATATCTGTGATTGAGTTAGGCAAAACAAAAGCGGATATTTCCCCTTTCATCCAGTCATATCCGGACAAAGTGGTGTGGAATTTGTATGCAATAGACCAAGCAAATCATAGTAAAAATGGTTTTGGAGAAAAGCAAAGTCATTTCATTAGGCAGGTGCATAAAATGTCATGTATACAAACAGAATTATCATGTTTGTTTGCTGCAGTTCCTCTAGCATTCTCCGTATAATTTACAAATGTTTAGAGCTGGTTTCTCCATGTGGAACCACTGAGGGTTTCCCAGTTCAAAATTAAATGTTCCCTGATAAAAAAAATGTTTCAAAACAATAAAGTCCTTTGATAATATCCAGAAAACACAAACACAGGGGCTGTGGCAATATCTGGGATTGAGTTAGCCAAAACAAAACCGGATATTTCCGGTTTCATGCAGTCATATCCGGACAAAGTGGTGTGGAATTTGTATGCAATAGACCAAGCAAATCATAGTACAAATGGTTTTGGAGAAAAGCAAACTCCTTTCTTTAGGCAAGTGCATAAAATGTCATGTATACAAACAGAAATATCATGTTTGTTTGCCGCAGTTCCTCTAGTTTCTCGCTTAGAAAATACGTATGCGTACAGCTGGTGTCTCCATGTGGAACCACTGAGTGTTTCCCAGTACAAAATTAAATGTTCCCTGATAAAAAAAAATTTCAAAACAATAATGATCATTGATAATATCCAGAAAACACAAACACAGAGGCTGTGGCAATCTGGGATTGAGTTAGCCAAAAGAAAACCGGATATTTCCGGTTTCATGCAGTCATATCCGGACAAAGTGGTGTGGAATTTGTATGCAATAGACTAAGGAAATCATAGTAAAAATGGTTTTGGAGAAAAGCAAAGTGCTTTCTTTAGGCAAGTGCATAAAATGTCATGTATACAAACAGAATTATCATGTTTGTTTGCTGCAGTTCCTCTAGCATTCTCCGTATAATTTACAAATGTTTAGAGCTGGTTTCTCCATGTGGAACCACTGAGGGTTTCCCAGTACAAAATTAAATGTTCCCTGATAAAAAAATGTTTCAAAACAATAAAGTCCTTTGATAATATCCAGAAAACACAAACACAGGGGCTATGGCAATATCTGGGATTGAGTTAGCCAAAACAAAACCGGATATTTCCGGTTTCATGCAGTCATATCTGGACAAATTGGTGTGGAATTTGTATGCAATAGACCAAGCAAATCATAGTAAAAATGGTTTTGGAGAAAAGCAAACTCCTTTCTTTAGGCAAGTGCATAAAATGTCATGTATACAAACAGAAATATCATGTTTTTTTGCCGCAGTTCCTCTAGTTTCTCGCTTAGAAAATACGTATGCGTACAGCTGGTGTCTCCATGTGGAACCACTGAGTGTTTCCCAGTACAAAATTAAATGTTCCCTGATAAAAAAAAAACTTTCAAAACAATAATTATCATTGATAATATCCAGAAAACACAAACACAGAGGCTGTGGCAATCTGGGATTGAGTTAGCCAAAAGAAAACCGGATATTTCCGGTTTCATGC
This sequence comes from Lepus europaeus, assembly GCF_033115175.1. Classification (NCBI taxonomy): domain Eukaryota; kingdom Metazoa; phylum Chordata; class Mammalia; order Lagomorpha; family Leporidae; genus Lepus; species Lepus europaeus. The sequence continues at coordinate 118,139 of NW_026909106.1, read as the reverse complement.
AGTCATATCCGGACAAAGTGGTGTGGAATTTGTATGCAATAGACCAAGGACATCATAGTAAAAATGGTTTTGGAGAAAAGCAAAATCTTTTCGTTGGACAAATGCATAAAATGTCATGTATACAAACAGAAATATCATGTTTGTTTGCCGCAGTTCTTCTAGCTTTCTCCTAGAAAATACGAATGTGTAGAGCTGGTGTCTCCATGTGGAACCAATTAGAGTTTCCCAGTACAAAATTAAATGTTCCCTGATAAAAAACATTCAAAACAATAAAGTTCTTTGATAATATCCAGAACAAACAAACACAGGGGCTATGGCAATATCTGGGATTGAGTTAGCCAAAACAAAACCGGATATTTCCGGTTTCATGCAGTCATATCCGGACAAAGTGGTGTGGAATTTGTATGCAATAGACCAAGCAAATCATAGTAAAAATGGTTTTGGAGAAAAGCAAACTCCTTTCTTTAGGCAAGTGCATAAAATATCATGTATACAAACAAAAATATCATGTTTGTTTCCCGCAATTCCTCTAGTTTTCTCCCTAGAATACACGAATAGGAAGAACTGGTTTCTGCATGTGGAAGCAGTGATTGTTTCCCTGTACAAAATTAAATGCTCACTGATTAAAAAAAAACATTCAAAACAATAATGACCATTGGTAATATCCAGAAAACACAAACACAGAGGCTGTGGCAATCTGGGATTGAGTTAGCCAAAAGAAAACCGGATATTTGCGGTTTCATGCAGTCATATCCGGACAAAGTGGTGTGGAATTTGTATGCAATAGACCAAGCAAATCATAGTAAAAATGGTTTTGGAGAAAAGCAAAGTCTTTTCGTTGGACAAATGCATAAAATGTCATGTATACAAACAGAAATATCATGTTTGTTTGCCGCAGTTCTTCTAGCTTTCTCCTAGAAAATACGAATGTGTAGAGCTGGTGTCTCCATGTGGAACCACTGAGTGTTTCCCAGTACAAAATTAAATGTTCCCTGATAAAAAAAACTTTCAAAACAATAATGATCATTGATAATATCCAGAAAACACAAACACAGAGTCTGTGGCAATATCTGGGATTGAGTTAGCCAAAAGAAAACCGGATATTTCCGGTTTCATGCAGTCATATCCGGGCAAAGTGGTGTGGAATTCCTATGCAATGGACCAAGCAAATCATAGTAAAAATGGTTTTGGAGATAAGCAAAGTCCTTTCTTTAGGCAAGTGCATAAAATGTCATGTATACAAACAGAAATATCATGTTTGTTTGCCGCAGTTCGTCTAGTTTTCTCCAAGAATACACGATAGGAAGAACTGGATTCATGCATGTGGAACCAGTGATTGTTTCCCTGTACAAAATTAAATGCTCCCTGATTAAAAAAAACGTTCAAAACAATAATGACCATTGATAATATCCAGAAAACACAAACACAGGGGCTGTGGCAATATGTGGGATTGAGTTAGCCAAAACAAAAGCGGATATTTCCGGTTTCATGCAGTCATATCCGGACAAAGTGGTGTGAAATTTGTATGGAATAGACCAAGCAAATCATAGTAAAAATGGTTTTAGAGAAAAGCAAAGTCATTTCATTAGGCAGGTGCATAAAATGTCATGTATACAAACAGAATTATCATGTTTGTTTGCTGCAGTTCCTCTAGCATTCTCCGTATAATTTACAAATGTTTAGAGCTGGTTTCTCCATGTGGAACCACTGAGTGTTTCCCAGTACAAAATTAAATGTTCCCTGATAAAAAAAAACGTTTCAAAACAATAAAGTCCTTTGATAATATCCAGAAAACACAAACACAGGGGCTGTGGCAATATCTGGGATTGAGTTAGCCAAAACAAAACCGGATATTTCCGGTTTCATGCAGTCATATCCGGACAAAGTGGTGTGGAATTTGTATGCAATAGACCAAGCAAATCATAGTAAAAATGGTTTTGGAGAAAAGCAAACTCCTTTCTTTAGGCAAGTGCATAAAATGTCATGTATACAAACAGAAATATCATGTTTGTTTGCCGCAGTTCCTCTAGTTTCTCGCTTACAAAATACGTATGCCTACAGCTGGTGTCTCCATGTGGAACCACTGAGTGTTTCCCAGTACAAAATTAAATGTTCCCTGATAAAAAAAAACTTTCAAAACAATAATGATCATTGATAATATCCAGAAAACACAAACACAGAGGCTGTGGCAATCTGGGATTGAGTTAGCCAAAACAAAACCGGATATTTCCGGTTTCATGCAGTCATATCCGGACAAAGTGGTGTGGAATTTGTATGCAATAGACTAAGGAAATCATAGTAAAAATGGTTTTGGAGAAAAGCAAAGTGCTTTCTTTAGGCAAGTGCATAAAATGTCATGTATACAAACAGAATTATCATGTTTGTTTGCTGCAGTTCCTCTAGCATTCTCCGTATAATTTACAAATGTTTAGAGCTGGTTTCTCCATGTGGAACCACTGAGGGTTTCCCAGTACAAAATTAAATGTTCCCTGATAAAAAAGTGTTTCAAAACAATAAAGTCCTTTGATAATATCCAGAAAACACAAACACAGGGGCTATGGCAATATCTGGGATTGAGTTAGCCAAAACAAAACCGGATATTTCCGGTTTCATGCAGTCATATCCGGACAAAGTGGTGTGGAATTTGTATGCAATAGACCAAGCAAATCATAGTAAAAATGGTTTTGGAGAAAAGCAAAGTCCTTTCTTTAGGCAAGTGCATAAAATGTCATGTATACAAACAGAAATATCATGTTTGTTTGCCGCAGTTCTTCTAGCTTTCTCCTAGAAAATACGAATGTGTAGAGCTGGTGTTTCCATGTGGAACCAATTAGAGTTTCCCAGTACAAAATTAAATGTTCCCTGATAAAAAACATTCAAAACAATAAAGTCCTTTGATAATATCCAGAAAACAAAAACACAGAGGCTGTCGCAATATCTGTGATTGAGTTAGGCAAAACAAAAGCGGATATTTCCCCTTTCATCCAGTCATATCCGGACAAAGTGGTGTGGAATTTGTATGCAATAGACCAAGCAAATCATAGTAAAAATGGTTTTGGAGAAAAGCAAAGTCATTTCATTAGGCAGGTGCATAAAATGTCATGTATACAAACAGAATTATCATGTTTGTTTGCTGCAGTTCCTCTAGCATTCTCCGTATAATTTACAAATGTTTAGAGCTGGTTTCTCCATGTGGAACCACTGAGGGTTTCCCAGTTCAAAATTAAATGTTCCCTGATAAAAAAAATGTTTCAAAACAATAAAGTCCTTTGATAATATCCAGAAAACACAAACACAGGGGCTGTGGCAATATCTGGGATTGAGTTAGCCAAAACAAAACCGGATATTTCCGGTTTCATGCAGTCATATCCGGACAAAGTGGTGTGGAATTTGTATGCAATAGACCAAGCAAATCATAGTACAAATGGTTTTGGAGAAAAGCAAACTCCTTTCTTTAGGCAAGTGCATAAAATGTCATGTATACAAACAGAAATATCATGTTTGTTTGCCGCAGTTCCTCTAGTTTCTCGCTTAGAAAATACGTATGCGTACAGCTGGTGTCTCCATGTGGAACCACTGAGTGTTTCCCAGTACAAAATTAAATGTTCCCTGATAAAAAAAAATTTCAAAACAATAATGATCATTGATAATATCCAGAAAACACAAACACAGAGGCTGTGGCAATCTGGGATTGAGTTAGCCAAAAGAAAACCGGATATTTCCGGTTTCATGCAGTCATATCCGGACAAAGTGGTGTGGAATTTGTATGCAATAGACTAAGGAAATCATAGTAAAAATGGTTTTGGAGAAAAGCAAAGTGCTTTCTTTAGGCAAGTGCATAAAATGTCATGTATACAAACAGAATTATCATGTTTGTTTGCTGCAGTTCCTCTAGCATTCTCCGTATAATTTACAAATGTTTAGAGCTGGTTTCTCCATGTGGAACCACTGAGGGTTTCCCAGTACAAAATTAAATGTTCCCTGATAAAAAAATGTTTCAAAACAATAAAGTCCTTTGATAATATCCAGAAAACACAAACACAGGGGCTATGGCAATATCTGGGATTGAGTTAGCCAAAACAAAACCGGATATTTCCGGTTTCATGCAGTCATATCCGGACAAATTGGTGTGGAATTTGTATGCAATAGACCAAGCAAATCATAGTAAAAATGGTTTTGGAGAAAAGCAAACTCCTTTCTTTAGGCAAGTGCATAAAATGTCATGTATACAAACAGAAATATCATGTTTTTTTGCCGCAGTTCCTCTAGTTTCTCGCTTAGAAAATACGTATGCGTACAGCTGGTGTCTCCATGTGGAACCACTGAGTGTTTCCCAGTACAAAATTAAATGTTCCCTGATAAAAAAAAACTTTCAAAACAATAATTATCATTGATAATATCCAGAAAACACAAACCAGAGGCTGTGGCAATCTGGGATTGAGTTAGCCAAAAGAAAACCGGATATTTCCGGTTTCATGCAGTCATATCCGGACAAAGTGGTGTGGAATTTGTATGCAATAGACCAAGCAAATCATAGTAAAAATGGTTTTGGAGAAAAGCAAAATCTTTTCGTTGGACAAATGCATAAAATGTCATGTATACAAACAGAAATATCATGTTTGTTTGCCGCAGTTCTTCTAGCTTTCTCCTAGAAAATACGAATGTGTAGAGCTGGTGTCTCCATGTGGAACCAATTAGAGTTTCCCAGTACACAATTAAATGTTCCCTGATAAAAAACATTCAAAACAATAAAGTTCTTTGATAATATCCAGAACAAACAAACACAGGGGCTATGGCAATATCTGGGATTGAGTTAGCCAAAACAAAACCGGATATTTCCGGTTTCATGCAGTCATATCCGGACAAAGTGGTGTGGAATTTGTATGCAATAGACCAAGCAAATCATAGTAAAAATGGTTTTGGAGAAAAGCAAACTCCTTTCTTTAGGCAAGTGCATAAAATATCATGTATACAAACAAAAATATCATGTTTGTTTCCCGCAATTCCTCTAGTTTTCTCCCTAGAATACACGAATAGGAAGAACTGGTTTCTGCATGTGGAAGCAGTGATTGTTTCCCTGTACAAAATTAAATGCTCACTGATTAAAAAAAAACATTCAAAACAATAATGACCATTGGTAATATCCAGAAAACACAAACACAGAGGCTGTGGCAATCTGGGATTGAGTTAGCCAAAAGAAAACCGGATATTTGCGGTTTCATGCAGTCATATCCGGACAAAGTGGTGTGGAATTTGTATGCAATAGACCAAGCAAATCATAGTAAAAATGGTTTTGGAGAAAAGCAAAGTCTTTTCGTTGGACAAATGCATAAAATGTCATGTATACAAACAGAAATATCATGTTTGTTTGCCGCAGTTCTTCTAGCTTTCTCCTAGAAAATACGAATGTGTAGAGCTGGTGTCTCCATGTGGAACCACTGAGTGTTTCCCAGTACAAAATTAAATGTTCCCTGATAAAAAAAACTTTCAAAACAATAATGATCATTGATAATATCCAGAAAACACAAACACAGAGTCTGTGGCAATATCTGGGATTGAGTTAGCCAAAAGAAAACCGGATATTTCCGGTTTCATGCAGTCATATCCGGGCAAAGTGGTGTGGAATTCCTATGCAATGGACCAAGCAAATCATAGTAAAAATGGTTTTGGAGATAAGCAAAGTCCTTTCTTTAGGCAAGTGCATAAAATGTCATGTATACAAACAGAAATATCATGTTTGTTTGCCGCAGTTCGTCTAGTTTTCTCCAAGAATACACGATAGGAAGAACTGGATTCATGCATGTGGAACCAGTGATTGTTTCCCTGTACAAAATTAAATGCTCCCTGATTAAAAAAAACGTTCAAAACAATAATGACCATTGATAATATCCAGAAAACACAAACACAGGGGCTGTGGCAATATGTGGGATTGAGTTAGCCAAAACAAAAGCGGATATTTCCGGTTTCATGCAGTCATATCCGGACAAAGTGGTGTGAAATTTGTATGGAATAGACCAAGCAAATCATAGTAAAAATGGTTTTAGAGAAAAGCAAAGTCATTTCATTAGGCAGGTGCATAAAATGTCATGTATACAAACAGAATTATCATGTTTGTTTGCTGCAGTTCCTCTAGCATTCTCCGTATAATTTACAAATGTTTAGAGCTGGTTTCTCCATGTGGAACCACTGAGTGTTTCCCAGTACAAAATTAAATGTTCCCTGATAAAAAAAAACGTTTCAAAACAATAAAGTCCTTTGATAATATCCAGAAAACACAAACACAGGGGCTGTGGCAATATCTGGGATTGAGTTAGCCAAAACAAAACCGGATATTTCCGGTTTCATGCAGTCATATCCGGACAAAGTGGTGTGGAATTTGTATGCAATAGACCAAGCAAATCATAGTAAAAATGGTTTTGGAGAAAAGCAAACTCCTTTCTTTAGGCAAGTGCATAAAATGTCATGTATACAAACAGAAATATCATGTTTGTTTGCCGCAGTTCCTCTAGTTTCTCGCTTACAAAATACGTATGCCTACAGCTGGTGTCTCCATGTGGAACCACTGAGTGTTTCCCAGTACAAAATTAAATGTTCCCTGATAAAAAAAAACTTTCAAAACAATAATGATCATTGATAATATCCAGAAAACACAAACACAGAGGCTGTGGCAATCTGGGATTGAGTTAGCCAAAACAAAACCGGATATTTCCGGTTTCATGCAGTCATATCCGGACAAAGTGGTGTGGAATTTGTATGCAATAGACTAAGGAAATCATAGTAAAAATGGTTTTGGAGAAAAGCAAAGTGCTTTCTTTAGGCAAGTGCATAAAATGTCATGTATACAAACAGAATTATCATGTTTGTTTGCTGCAGTTCCTCTAGCATTCTCCGTATAATTTACAAATGTTTAGAGCTGGTTTCTCCATGTGGAACCACTGAGGGTTTCCCAGTACAAAATTAAATGTTCCCTGATAAAAAAGTGTTTCAAAACAATAAAGTCCTTTGATAATATCCAGAAAACACAAACACAGGGGCTATGGCAATATCTGGGATTGAGTTAGCCAAAACAAAACCGGATATTTCCGGTTTCATGCAGTCATATCCGGACAAAGTGGTGTGGAATTTGTATGCAATAGACCAAGCAAATCATAGTAAAAATGGTTTTGGAGAAAAGCAAAGTCCTTTCTTTAGGCAAGTGCATAAAATGTCATGTATACAAACAGAAATATCATGTTTGTTTGCCGCAGTTCTTCTAGCTTTCTCCTAGAAAATACGAATGTGTAGAGCTGGTGTTTCCATGTGGAACCAATTAGAGTTTCCCAGTACAAAATTAAATGTTCCCTGATAAAAAACATTCAAAACAATAAAGTCCTTTGATAATATCCAGAAAACAAAAACACAGAGGCTGTCGCAATATCTGTGATTGAGTTAGGCAAAACAAAAGCGGATATTTCCCCTTTCATCCAGTCATATCCGGACAAAGTGGTGTGGAATTTGTATGCAATAGACCAAGCAAATCATAGTAAAAATGGTTTTGGAGAAAAGCAAAGTCATTTCATTAGGCAGGTGCATAAAATGTCATGTATACAAACAGAATTATCATGTTTGTTTGCTGCAGTTCCTCTAGCATTCTCCGTATAATTTACAAATGTTTAGAGCTGGTTTCTCCATGTGGAACCACTGAGGGTTTCCCAGTTCAAAATTAAATGTTCCCTGATAAAAAAAATGTTTCAAAACAATAAAGTCCTTTGATAATATCCAGAAAACACAAACACAGGGGCTGTGGCAATATCTGGGATTGAGTTAGCCAAAACAAAACCGGATATTTCCGGTTTCATCCAGTCATATCCGGACAAAGTGTTCTGGAATTCCTATGCAATGAACCGAGAAAATCACAGTAAAAATGGTTTTGGAGAAAAGCAAAGTCCTTTCTTTAGGCAAGTGCATAAAATGTCATGTATACAAACAGAATTATCATGTTCGTTTGCCGCAGTTCCTCTAGGTTTCTCCCTAGAATACCCGAATAGGAAGAACTGGTTTCTGCATGTGGATCCAGTGATTGTTTCCCTGTACAAAATTAAATGTTCCCTGATAAAAAAAAAACTTTCAAAACAATAATGACCATTGGTAATATCCAGAAAACACAAACACAGTGGCTGTGGCAATCTGGGATTGAGTTAGCCAAAAGAAAACCGGATATTTCCGGTTTCATGCAGTCATATCCGGACAAAGTGGTGTGGAATTTGTATGCAATAGACCAAGCAAATCATAGTAAAAATGGTTTTGGAGAAAAGCAAAGTCCTTTCTTTAGGCAAGTGCATAAAATGTCATGTATACAAACAGAAATATCATGTTTGTTTGCCGCAGTTCTTCTAGCTTTCTCCTAGAAAATACGAATGTGTAGAGCTGGTGTTTCCATGTGGAACCAATTAGAGTTTCCCAGTACAAAATTAAATGTTCCCTGATAAAAAACATTCAAAACAATAAAGTCCTTTGACCATTGGAGGGTGAACCAACGGCAAAAGGAAGACCTTTCTCTCTCTCTCTCTCACTGTCCACTCTGCCTGTCAAAAAAAAAAAAAAAAAAAAAAAGAAGAAAAAAAAAAAAATAAATTCCTTTGATAATATCCAGAAAACAAAAACACAGAGGCTGTCGCAATATCTGTGATTGAGTTAGGCAAAACAAAAGCGGATATTTCCCCTTTCATCCAGTCATATCCGGACAAAGTGGTGTGGAATTTGTATGCAATAGACCAAGCAAATCATAGTAAAAATGGTTTTGGAGAAAAGCAAAGTCATTTCATTAGGCAGGTGCATAAAATGTCATGTATACAAACAGAATTATCATGTTTGTTTGCTGCAGTTCCTCTAGCATTCTCCGTATAATTTACAAATGTTTAGAGCTGGTTTCTCCATGTGGAACCACTGAGGGTTTCCCAGTACAAAATTAAATGTTCCCTGATAAAAAACATTCAAAACAATAAAGTCCTTTGATAATATCCAGAAAACAAAAACACAGAGGCTGTCGCAATATCTGTGATTGAGTTAGGCAAAACAAAAGCGGATATTTCCCCTTTCATCCAGTCATATCCGGACAAAGTGGTGTGGAATTTGTATGCAATGAACCGAGAAAATCACAGTAAAAATGGTTTTGGAGAAAAGCAAAGTGCTTTCTTTAGGCAAGTGCATAAAATGTCATGTATACAAACAGAAATATCATGTTCGTTTGCCGCAGTTCCTCTAGTTTTCTCCCTAGAATACCCGAATAGGAAGAACTGGTTTCTGCATGTGGATCCAGTGATTGTTTCCCTGTACAAAAGTAAATGTTCCCTGATTAAAAAAAAAAACGTTCAAAACAATAATGACCATTGGTAATATCCAGAAAACACAAACACAGTGGCTGTGGCAATCTGGGATTGAGTTAGCCAAAACAAAACCGGATATTTCCGGTTTCATGCAGTCATATCCGGACAAAGTGGTGTGGAATTTGTATGCAATAGACCAAGCAAATCATAGTAAAAATGGTTTTGGAGAAAAGCAAAGTCCTTTCTTTAGGCAAGTGCATAAAATGTCATGTATACAAACAGAAATATCATGTTTGTTTGCCGCAGTTCTTCTAGCTTTCTCCTAGAAAATACGAATGTGTAGAGCTGGTGTCTCCATGTGGAACCAATTTTAGTTTCCCAGTACAAAATTAAATGTTCCCTGATAAAAAACATTCAAAACAATAAAGTCCTTTGATAATATCCAGAAAACACAAACACAGAGGCTGTCGCAATATCTGTGATTGAGTTAGGCAAAACAAAAGCGGATATTTCCCCTTTCATCCAGTCATATCCGGACAAAGTGGTGTGGAATTTGTATGCAATAGACCAAGCAAATCATAGTAAAAATGGTTTTGGAGAAAAGCAAAGTCATTTCATTAGGCAGGTGCATAAAATGTCATGTATACAAACAGAATTATCATGTTTGTTTGCTGCAGTTCCTCTAGCATTCTCCGTATAATTTACAAATGTGTAGAGCTGGTTTCTCCATGTGGAACCACTGAGGGTTTCCCAGTACAAAATTAAATGTTCCCTGATAAAAAAAAAATGTTTCAAAACAATAAAGTCCTTTGATAATATCCAGAAAACACAAACACAGGGGCTGTGGCAATATCTGGGATTGAGTTAGCCAAAACAAAACCGGATATTTCCGGTTTCATGCAGTCATATCCGGACAAATTGGTGTGGAATTTGTATGCAATAGACCAAGCAAATCATAGTAAAAATGGTTTTGGAGAAAAGCAAACTCCTTTCTTTAGGCAAGTGCATAAAATGTCATGTATACAAACAGAAATATCATGTTTGTTTGCCGCAGTTCCTCTAGTTTCTTGCTTAGAATATACGTATGCGTACAGCTGGTGTCTCCATGTGGAACCACTGAGTGTTTCCCAGTACAAAATTAAATGTTCCCTGATAAAAAAAAACTTTCAAAACAATAATTATCATTGATAATATCCAGAAAACACAAACACAGAGGCTGTGGCAATCTGGGATTGAGTTAGCCAAAAGAAAACCGGATATTTCCGGTTTCATGCAGTCATATCCGGACAAAGTGGTGTGGAATTTGTATGCAATAGACCAAGGAAATCATAGTAAAATGGTTTTGGAGAAAAGCAAAGTGCTTTCTTTAGGCAAGTGCATAAAATGTCATGTATACACACAGAAATATCATGTTTGTTTCCCGCAATTCTTCTAGTTTTCTCCCTAGAATACACGAATAGGAAGAACTGGTTTCTGCATGTGGAACCAGTGATTGTTTCCCTGTACAAAATTAAATGCTCACTGATTAAAAAAAAAAAAAACAATAATGACCATTGGTAATATCCAGAAAACACAAACACAGAGGCTGTGGCAATCTGGGATTGAGTTAGCCAAAACAAAACCGGATATTTCCGGTTTCATGCAGTCATATCCAGACAAAGTGGTGTGGAATTTGTATGCAATAGACCAAGCAAATCATAGTAAAAATGGTTTTGGAGAAAAGCAAACTCCTTTCTTTAGGCAAGTGCATAAAATGTCATGTATACAAACAGAAATATCATGTTTGTTTGCCGCAGTTCCTCTAGTTTCTCGCTTAGAAAATACGAATGTGTAGAGCTGGTGTCTCCATGTGGAACCAATTAGAGTTTCCCAGTACAAAATTAAATGTTCCCTGATAAAAAAAACTTTCAAAACAATAATGATCATTGATAATATCCAGAAAACACAAACACAGAGGCTGTGTCAATCTGGGATTGAGTTAGCCAAAACAAAACCGGATATTTCCGGTTTCATGCAGTCATATCCGGGCAAAGTGGTCTGGAATTCCTATGCAATGGACCAAGAAAATCATAGTAAAAATGGTTTTGGAGAAAAGCAAAGTCCTTTCTTTAGGCAAGTGCATAAAATGTCATGTATACAAACAGAAATATCATGTTTGTTTGCCGCAGTTCCTCTAGTTTTCTCCAAGAATACACGAATAGGAAGAACTGGTTTCATGCATGTGGAACCAGTGATTGTTTCCCTGTACAAAATTAAATGCTCCCTGATTAAAAAAAAAACGTTCAAAACAATAATGACCATTGATAATATCCAGAAAACACAAACACAGGGGTTGTGGCAATATGTGGGATTGAGTTAGCCAAAACAAAAGCGGATATTTCCGGTTTCATGCAGTCATATCCGGACAAAGTGGTGTGGAATTTGTATGGAATAGACCAAGCAAATCATAGTAAAAATGGTTTTGGAGAAAAGCACAGTCATTTCATTAGGCAGGTGCATAAAATGTCATGTATACAAAGAGAATTATCATGTTTGTTTGCTGCAGTTCCTCTAGCATTCTCCGTATAATTTACAAATGTTTAGAGCTGGTTTTTCCATGTGGAACCACTGAGGGTTTCCCAGTACAAAATTAAATGTTCCCTGATAAAAAAATGTTTCAAAACAATAAAGTCCTTTGATAATATCCAGAAAACACAAACACAGGGGCTATGGCAATATCTGGGATTGAGTTAGCCAAAACAAAACCGGATATTTCCGGTTTCATGCAGTCATATACGGACAAATTGGTGTGGAATTTGTATGCAATAGACCAAGCAAATCATAGTAAAAATGGTTTTGGAGAAAAGCAAACTCCTTTCTTTAGGCAAGTGCATAAAATGTCATGTATACAAACAGAAATATCATGTTTTTTTGCCGCAGTTCCTCTAGTTTCTCGCTTAGAAAATACGTATGCGTACAGCTGGTGTCTCCATGTGGAACCACTGAGTGTTTCCCAGTACAAAATTAAATGTTCCCTGATAAAAAAAAAACTTTCAAAACAATAATTATCATTGATAATATCCAGAAAACACAAACACAGAGGCTGTGGCAATCTGGGATTGAGTTAGCCAAAAGAAAACCGGATATTTCCGGTTTCATGCAGTCATATCCGGACAAAGTGGTGTGGAATTTGTATGCAATAGACCAAGGAAATCATAGTAAAAATGGTTTTGGAGAAAAGCAAAGTCTTTTCGTTGGACAAATGCATAAAATGTCATGTATACAAACAGAAATATCATGTTTGTTTGCCGCAGTTCTTCTAGCTTTCTCCTAGAAAATACGAATGTGTATAGCTGGTGTCTCCATGTGGAACCAATTAGAGTTTCCCAGTACAAAATTAAATGTTCCCTGATAAAAAACATTCAAAACAATAAAGTTCTTTGATAATATCCAGAAAAAACAAACACAGGGGCTATGGCAATATCTGGGATTGAGTTAGCCAAAACAAAACCGGATATTTCCGGTTTCATGCAGTCATATCCGGACAAAGTGGTGTGGAATTTGTATGCAATAGACCAAGCAAATCATAGTAAAAATGGTTTTGGAGAAAAGCAAACTCCTTTCTTTAGGCAAGTGCATAAAATGTCATGTATACAAACAGAAATATCATGTTTGTTTGCCGCAGTTCCTCTAGTTTCTCGCTTAGAAAATACGTATGCGTAGAGCTGGTGTCTCCATGTGGAACCAATTAGAGTTTCCCAGTACAAAATTAAATGTTCCCTGATTAAAAAAAAAACTTTCAAAACAATAATGATCATTGATAATATCCAGAAAACACAAACACAGAGGCTGTGTCAATCTGGGATTGAGTTAGCCAAAAGAAAACCGGATATTTCCGGTTTCATGCAGTCATATCCGGACAAAGTGGTGTGGAATTTGTATGCAGTAGACCAAGCAAATCATAGTAAAAAAGGTTTTGGAGAAAAGCAAACTCCTTTCTTTAGGCAAGTGCATAAAATGTCATGTATACAAACAAAAATATCATGTTTGTTTCCCGCAATTCCTCTAGTTTTCTCCCTGGAATACACGAATAGGAAGAACTGGTTTCTGCATGTGGAACCAGTGATTGTTTCCCTGTACAAAATTAAATGCTCACTGATTATAAAAAAACATTCAAAACAATAATGACCATTGGTAATATCCAGAAAACACAAACACAGAGGCTGTGGCAATCTGGGATTGAGTTAGCCAAAAGAAAACCGGATATTTGCGGTTTCATGCAGTCATATCCGGACAAAGTGGTGTGGAATTTGTATGCAATAGACCAAGCAAATCATAGTAAAAATGGTTTTGGAGAAAAGCAAAGTCTTTTCGTTGGACAAGTGCATAAAATGTCATGTATACAAACAGAAATATCATGTTTGTTTGCCGCAGTTCTTCTAGCTTTCTCCTAGAAAATACGAATGTGTAGAGCTGGTGTCTCCATGTGGAACCAATTAGAGTTTCCCAGTACAAAATTAAATGTTCCCTGATAAAAAAAAACTTTCAAAACAATAATGATCATTGATAATATCCAGAAAACACAAACACAGAGTCTGTGGCAATATCTGGGATTCAGTTAGCCAAAAGAAAACCGGATATTTCCGGTTTCATGCAGTCATATCTGGGCAAAGTGGTGTGGAATTCCTATGCAATGGATCAAGCAAATCATAGTAAAAATGGTTTTGGAGAAAAGCAAAGTCCTTTCTTTAGGCAAGTGCATAAAATGTCATGTATACAAACAGAAATATCATGTTTGTTTGCCGCAGTTCCTCTAGTTTTCTCCAAGAATACACGATTAGGAAGAACTGGTTTCATGCATGTGGAACCAGTGATTGTTTCCCTGTACAAAATTAAATGCTCCCTGATTAAAACAAAACGTTCAAAACAATAATGACCATTGATAATATCCAGAAAACACAAACACAGGGGTTGTGGCAATATGTGGGATTGAGTTAGCCAAAACAAAAGCGGATATTTCCGGTTTCATGCAGTCATATCCGGACAAAGTGGTGTGGAATTTGTATGCAATAGACCAAGCAAATCATAGTAAAAATGGTTTTGGAGAAAAGCAAAGTCATTTCATTAGGCAGGTGCATAAAATGTCATGTATACAAACAGAATTATCATGTTTGTTTGCTGCAGTTCCTCTAGCATTCTCCGTATAATTTACAAATGTTTAGAGCTGGTTTCTCCATGTGGAACCACTGAGGGTTTCCCAGTTCAAAATTAAATGTTCCCTGATAAAAAAAATGTTTCAAAACAATAAAGTCCTTTGATAATATCCAGAAAACACAAACACAGGGGCTGTGGCAATATCTGGGATTGAGTTAGCCAAAACAAAACCGGATATTTCCGGTTTCATGCAGTCATATCCGGACAAAGTGGTGTGGAATTTGTATGCAATAGACCAAGCAAATCATAGTACAAATGGTTTTGGAGAAAAGCAAACTCCTTTCTTTAGGCAAGTGCATAAAATGTCATGTATACAAACAGAAATATCATGTTTGTTTGCCGCAGTTCCTCTAGTTTCTCGCTTAGAAAATACGTATGCGTACAGCTGGTGTCTCCATGTGGAACCACTGAGTGTTTCCCAGTACAAAATTAAATGTTCCCTGATAAAAAAAAATTTCAAAACAATAATGATCATTGATAATATCCAGAAAACACAAACACAGAGGCTGTGGCAATCTGGGATTGAGTTAGCCAAAAGAAAACCGGATATTTCCGGTTTCATGCAGTCATATCCGGACAAAGTGGTGTGGAATTTGTATGCAATAGACTAAGGAAATCATAGTAAAAATGGTTTTGGAGAAAAGCAAAGTGCTTTCTTTAGGCAAGTGCATAAAATGTCATGTATACAAACAGAATTATCATGTTTGTTTGCTGCAGTTCCTCTAGCATTCTCCGTATAATTTACAAATGTTTAGAGCTGGTTTCTCCATGTGGAACCACTGAGGGTTTCCCAGTACAAAATTAAATGTTCCCTGATAAAAAAATGTTTCAAAACAATAAAGTCCTTTGATAATATCCAGAAAACACAAACACAGGGGCTATGGCAATATCTGGGATTGAGTTAGCCAAAACAAAACCGGATATTTCCGGTTTCATGCAGTCATATCCGGACAAATTGGTGTGGAATTTGTATGCAATAGACCAAGCAAATCATAGTAAAAATGGTTTTGGAGAAAAGCAAACTCCTTTCTTTAGGCAAGTGCATAAAATGTCATGTATACAAACAGAAATATCATGTTTTTTTGCCGCAGTTCCTCTAGTTTCTCGCTTAGAAAATACGTATGCGTACAGCTGGTGTCTCCATGTGGAACCACTGAGTGTTTCCCAGTACAAAATTAAATGTTCCCTGATAAAAAAAAACTTTCAAAACAATAATTATCATTGATAATATCCAGAAAACACAAACACAGAGGCTGTGGCAATCTGGGATTGAGTTAGCCAAAAGAAAACCGGATATTTCCGGTTTCATGCAGTCATATCCGGACAAAGTGGTGTGGAATTTGTATGCAATAGACCAAGGACATCATAGTAAAAATGGTTTTGGAGAAAAGCAAAATCTTTTCGTTGGACAAATGCATAAAATGTCATGTATACAAACAGAAATATCATGTTTGTTTGCCGCAGTTCTTCTAGCTTTCTCCTAGAAAATACGAATGTGTAGAGCTGGTGTCTCCATGTGGAACCAATTAGAGTTTCCCAGTACAAAATTAAATGTTCCCTGATAAAAAACATTCAAAACAATAAAGTTCTTTGATAATATCCAGAACAAACAAACACAGGGGCTATGGCAATATCTGGGATTGAGTTAGCCAAAACAAAACCGGATATTTCCGGTTTCATGCAGTCATATCCGGACAAAGTGGTGTGGAATTTGTATGCAATAGACCAAGCAAATCATAGTAAAAATGGTTTTGGAGAAAAGCAAACTCCTTTCTTTAGGCAAGTGCATAAAATATCATGTATACAAACAAAAATATCATGTTTGTTTCCCGCAATTCCTCTAGTTTTCTCCCTAGAATACACGAATAGGAAGAACTGGTTTCTGCATGTGGAAGCAGTGATTGTTTCCCTGTACAAAATTAAATGCTCACTGATTAAAAAAAAACATTCAAAACAATAATGACCATTGGTAATATCCAGAAAACACAAACACAGAGGCTGTGGCAATCTGGGATTGAGTTAGCCAAAAGAAAACCGGATATTTGCGGTTTCATGCAGTCATATCCGGACAAAGTGGTGTGGAATTTGTATGCAATAGACCAAGCAAATCATAGTAAAAATGGTTTTGGAGAAAAGCAAAGTCTTTTCGTTGGACAAATGCATAAAATGTCATGTATACAAACAGAAATATCATGTTTGTTTGCCGCAGTTCTTCTAGCTTTCTCCTAGAAAATACGAATGTGTAGAGCTGGTGTCTCCATGTGGAACCACTGAGTGTTTCCCAGTACAAAATTAAATGTTCCCTGATAAAAAAAACTTTCAAAACAAT
The DNA here is from genome assembly GCF_033115175.1 of Lepus europaeus. Lineage (NCBI taxonomy): Eukaryota > Metazoa > Chordata > Mammalia > Lagomorpha > Leporidae > Lepus > Lepus europaeus. The sequence continues at coordinate 101,312 of NW_026909106.1, read as the reverse complement.
AATGATCATTGATAATATCCAGAAAACACAAACACAGAGTCTGTGGCAATATCTGGGATTGAGTTAGCCAAAAGAAAACCGGATATTTCCGGTTTCATGCAGTCATATCCGGGCAAAGTGGTGTGGAATTCCTATGCAATGGACCAAGCAAATCATAGTAAAAATGGTTTTGGAGATAAGCAAAGTCCTTTCTTTAGGCAAGTGCATAAAATGTCATGTATACAAACAGAAATATCATGTTTGTTTGCCGCAGTTCGTCTAGTTTTCTCCAAGAATACACGATAGGAAGAACTGGATTCATGCATGTGGAACCAGTGATTGTTTCCCTGTACAAAATTAAATGCTCCCTGATTAAAAAAAACGTTCAAAACAATAATGACCATTGATAATATCCAGAAAACACAAACACAGGGGCTGTGGCAATATGTGGGATTGAGTTAGCCAAAACAAAAGCGGATATTTCCGGTTTCATGCAGTCATATCCGGACAAAGTGGTGTGGAATTTGTATGGAATAGACCAAGCAAATCATAGTAAAAATGGTTTTAGAGAAAAGCAAAGTCATTTCATTAGGCAGGTGCATAAAATGTCATGTATACAAACAGAATTATCATGTTTGTTTGCTGCAGTTCCTCTAGCATTCTCCGTATAATTTACAAATGTTTAGAGCTGGTTTCTCCATGTGGAACCACTGAGTGTTTCCCAGTACAAAATTAAATGTTCCCTGATAAAAAAAAACGTTTCAAAACAATAAAGTCCTTTGATAATATCCAGAAAACACAAACACAGGGGCTGTGGCAATATCTGGGATTGAGTTAGCCAAAACAAAACCGGATATTTCCGGTTTCATGCAGTCATATCCGGACAAAGTGGTGTGGAATTTGTATGCAATAGACCAAGCAAATCATAGTAAAAATGGTTTTGGAGAAAAGCAAACTCCTTTCTTTAGGCAAGTGCATAAAATGTCATGTATACAAACAGAAATATCATGTTTGTTTGCCGCAGTTCCTCTAGTTTCTCGCTTACAATATACGTATGCCTACAGCTGGTGTCTCCATGTGGAACCACTGAGTGTTTCCCAGTACAAAATTAAATGTTCCCTGATAAAAAAAAACTTTCAAAACAATAATGATCATTGATAATATCCAGAAAACACAAACACAGAGGCTGTGGCAATCTGGGATTGAGTTAGCCAAAACAAAACCGGATATTTCCGGTTTCATGCAGTCATATCCGGACAAAGTGGTGTGGAATTTGTATGCAATAGACTAAGGAAATCATAGTAAAAATGGTTTTGGAGAAAAGCAAAGTGCTTTCTTTAGGCAAGTGCATAAAATGTCATGTATACAAACAGAATTATCATGTTTGTTTGCTGCAGTTCCTCTAGCATTCTCCGTATAATTTACAAATGTTTAGAGCTGGTTTCTCCATGTGGAACCACTGAGGGTTTCCCAGTACAAAATTAAATGTTCCCTGATAAAAAAGTGTTTCAAAACAATAAAGTCCTTTGATAATATCCAGAAAACACAAACACAGGGGCTATGGCAATATCTGGGATTGAGTTAGCCAAAACAAAACCGGATATTTCCGGTTTCATGCAGTCATATCCGGACAAAGTGGTGTGGAATTTGTATGCAATAGACCAAGCAAATCATAGTAAAAATGGTTTTGGAGAAAAGCAAAGTCCTTTCTTTAGGCAAGTGCATAAAATGTCATGTATACAAACAGAAATATCATGTTTGTTTGCCGCAGTTCTTCTAGCTTTCTCCTAGAAAATACGAATGTGTAGAGCTGGTGTTTCCATGTGGAACCAATTAGAGTTTCCCAGTACAAAATTAAATGTTCCCTGATAAAAAACATTCAAAACAATAAAGTCCTTTGATAATATCCAGAAAACAAAAACACAGAGGCTGTCGCAATATCTGTGATTGAGTTAGGCAAAACAAAAGCGGATATTTCCCCTTTCATCCAGTCATATCCGGACAAAGTGGTGTGGAATTTGTATGCAATAGACCAAGCAAATCATAGTAAAAATGGTTTTGGAGAAAAGCAAAGTCATTTCATTAGGCAGGTGCATAAAATGTCATGTATACAAACAGAATTATCATGTTTGTTTGCTGCAGTTCCTCTAGCATTCTCCGTATAATTTACAAATGTTTAGAGCTGGTTTCTCCATGTGGAACCACTGAGGGTTACCCAGTACAAAATTAAATGTTCCCTGATAAAAAAAATGTTTCAAAACAATAAAGTCCTTTGATAATATCCAGAAAACACAAACACAGGGGCTGTGGCAATATCTGGGATTGAGTTAGCCAAAACAAAACCGGATATTTCCGGTTTCATCCAGTCATATCCGGACAAAGTGTTCTGGAATTCCTATGCAATGAACCGAGAAAATCACAGTAAAAATGGTTTTGGAGAAAAGCAAAGTCCTTTCTTTAGGCAAGTGCATAAAATGTCATGTATACAAACAGAAATATCATGTTCGTTTGCCGCAGTTCCTCTAGGTTTCTCCCTAGAATACCCGAATAGGAAGAACTGGTTTCTGCATGTGGATCCAGTGATTGTTTCCCTGTACAAAATTAAATGTTCCCTGATAAAAAAAAAACTTTCAAAACAATAATGACCATTGGTAATATCCAGAAAACACAAACACAGTGGCTGTGGCAATCTGGGATTGAGTTAGCCAAAAGAAAACCGGATATTTCCGGTTTCATGCAGTCATATCCGGACAAAGTGGTGTGGAATTTGTATGCAATAGACCAAGCAAATCATAGTAAAAATGGTTTTGGAGAAAAGCAAAGTCCTTTCTTTAGGCAAGTGCATAAAATGTCATGTATACAAACAGAAATATCATGTTTGTTTGCCGCAGTTCTTCTAGCTTTCTCCTAGAAAATACGAATGTGTAGAGCTGGTGTTTCCATGTGGAACCAATTAGAGTTTCCCAGTACAAAATTAAATGTTCCCTGATAAAAAACATTCAAAACAATAAAGTCCTTTGACCATTGGAGGGTGAACCAACGGCAAAAGGAAGACCTTTCTCTCTCTCTCTCTCACTGTCCACTCTGCCTGTCAAAAAAAAAAAAAAAAAAAAAAGAAGAAAAAAAAAAAAATAAATTCCTTTGATAATATCCAGAAAACAAAAACACAGAGGCTGTCGCAATATCTGTGATTGAGTTAGGCAAAACAAAAGCGGATATTTCCCCTTTCATCCAGTCATATCCGGACAAAGTGGTGTGGAATTTGTATGCAATAGACCAAGCAAATCATAGTAAAAATGGTTTTGGAGAAAAGCAAAGTCATTTCATTAGGCAGGTGCATAAAATGTCATGTATACAAACAGAATTATCATGTTTGTTTGCTGCAGTTCCTCTAGCATTCTCCGTATAATTTACAAATGTTTAGAGCTGGTTTCTCCATGTGGAACCACTGAGGGTTTCCCAGTACAAAATTAAATGTTCCCTGATAAAAAACATTCAAAACAATAAAGTCCTTTGATAATATCCAGAAAACAAAAACACAGAGGCTGTCGCAATATCTGTGATTGAGTTAGGCAAAACAAAAGTGGATATTTCCCCTTTCATCCAGTCATATCCGGACAAAGTGGTGTGGAATTTGTATGCAATGAACCGAGAAAATCACAGTAAAAATGGTTTTGGAGAAAAGCAAAGTGCTTTCTTTAGGCAAGTGCATAAAATGTCATGTATACAAACAGAAATATCATGTTCGTTTGCCGCAGTTCCTCTAGTTTTCTCCCTAGAATACCCGAATAGGAAGAACTGGTTTCTGCATGTGGATCCAGTGATTGTTTCCCTGTACAAAAGTAAATGTTCCCTGATTAAAAAAAAAAACGTTCAAAACAATAATGACCATTGGTAATATCCAGAAAACACAAACACAGTGGCTGTGGCAATCTGGGATTGAGTTAGCCAAAACAAAACCGGATATTTCCGGTTTCATGCAGTCATATCCGGACAAAGTGGTGTGGAATTTGTATGCAATAGACCAAGCAAATCATAGTAAAAATGGTTTTGGAGAAAAGCAAAGTCCTTTCTTTAGGCAAGTGCATAAAATGTCATGTATACAAACAGAAATATCATGTTTGTTTGCCGCAGTTCTTCTAGCTTTCTCCTAGAAAATACGAATGTGTAGAGCTGGTGTCTCCATGTGGAACCAATTTTAGTTTCCCAGTACAAAATTAAATGTTCCCTGATAAAAAACATTCAAAACAATAAAGTCCTTTGATAATATCCAGAAAACACAAACACAGAGGCTGTCGCAATATCTGTGATTGAGTTAGGCAAAACAAAAGCGGATATTTCCCCTTTCATCCAGTCATATCCGGACAAAGTGGTGTGGAATTTGTATGCAATAGACCAAGCAAATCATAGTAAAAATGGTTTTGGAGAAAAGCAAAGTCATTTCATTAGGCAGGTGCATAAAATGTCATGTATACAAACAGAATTATCATGTTTGTTTGCTGCAGTTCCTCTAGCATTCTCCGTATAATTTACAAATGTGTAGAGCTGGTTTCTCCATGTGGAACCACTGAGGGTTTCCCAGTACAAAATTAAATGTTCCCTGATAAAAAAAAAATGTTTCAAAACAATAAAGTCCTTTGATAATATCCAGAAAACACAAACACAGGGGCTGTGGCAATATCTGGGATTGAGTTAGCCAAAACAAAACCGGATATTTCCGGTTTCATGCAGTCATATCCGGACAAATTGGTGTGGAATTTGTATGCAATAGACCAAGCAAATCATAGTAAAAATGGTTTTGGAGAAAAGCAAACTCCTTTCTTTAGGCAAGTGCATAAAATGTCATGTATACAAACAGAAATATCATGTTTGTTTGCCGCAGTTCCTCTAGTTTCTTGCTTAGAATATACGTATGCGTACAGCTGGTGTCTCCATGTGGAACCACTGAGTGTTTCCCAGTACAAAATTAAATGTTCCCTGATAAAAATCATTCAAAACAATAAAATCCTTTGATAATATCCAGAAAACACAAACACAGGGGCTGTGGCATATCTGGGATTGAGTTAGAGAAACCAAAACCGGATATTTCAGGTTCCATCCAGTCATGTCCGGACAAAATGGAGTGTAATTCGTATGCAATGGATGGAGAAACTCACAGTAAAAATGGTTTTGGAGAATAGCAAAGGCTTTTCGTTAGGCAAGTGCATAAAATGTCATGTATACTAACAGAAATATCATGTTTGTTTGCCGCAGTTCCTCTAGGTTTCTCGTAGAAAATACGAATGTGTAGAGCTGTTGTCTCCATCTGGAACCAGAGTTTCCTAGAACAAAATTAAATGTTCCCTGATTAAAAAAAAAAAAACTTTCAAAACAATAAATTCATTCGATAATATCCAGAAAACACAAACACAGGATCTGTGGCAATGTCTGTTATTGAGTTAGCCAAAATAAAACCGGATATTTCCAGTTTCATCCAGTCATATCCGGACAAAGTGCTGTGGAAATCCTATGCAATGGACTGAGAAAATCACAGTAAAAATGGTTTTGGAGAAAAAAAAAAGTCTTTCGTTATTCAAGTGCATAGAATGTCATGTATACAAACAGAAATATCATGCTTGTTTGCCGCAGTTCCTCTAGCATTCTCGCTAGAGAATACGAATGTGTAGAGCTGTTTTCTCCATGTGGAACCACTGAGTGTTTCCCAGTACAAAATTAAATGTTCCCTGATAAAAAAAAAGTTTCAAAACAGTAATGACCATGGATAATATCCAGAAAATACAAACAGAGGGGCTGTGGCAATATCTGTGATTGAGTTAGCCAAAACAAAACCGGATATTTCCGGTTTCATGCAGTCATATCCGGACAAAGTGGTGTGGAATTTGTATGCAATAGACCAAGCAAATCATAGTAAAATGGTTTTGGAGAAAAGCAAAGTCCTTTCTTTAGGCAAGTGCATAAAATGTCATGTATACAAACAGAGATATCATGTTTGTTTGCCACAGTTCCTCTAGTTTTCTCCCTAGAATACACGAATAGGAAGAACTGGTTTCTGCATGTGGAACCAGTGATTGTTTCCCTGTACAAAATTAAATGCTCCCTGATTAAAACAAAACGTTCAAAACAATAATGACCATTGATAATATCCAGAAAACACAAACACAGGGGCTGTGGCAATATCTGGGATTGAGTTAGCCAAAACAAAACCGGATATTTCCGGTTTCATGCAGTCATATCCGGACAAAGTGGTGTGGAATTTGTAGGAAATAGACCAAGCAAATCATAGTAAAAATGGTTTTGGAGAAAAGCAAACTCCTTTCTTTAGGCAAGTGCATAAAATGTCATGTATACAAACAGAAATATCATGTTTGTTTGCCGCAGTTCCTCTAGTTTCTCGCTTAGAAAATACGAATGTGTAGATCTGGAGTCTCCATATGGAACCACTGAGTGTTTCCCAGTACAAAATTAAATGTTCCCTGATAAAAAAAATTCAAAACAATAATGACCATTGATAATATCCAGAAAACACAAACAAAGAGGCTGTGGCAATATCTGGGATTGAGTTAGCCAAAACAAAACCGGATATTTCCGGTTTCATGCAGTCATATCCGGACAAAGTGGTGTGGAATTTGTATGCAATAGACCAAGCAAATCATAGTAAAAATGGTTTTGGAGAAAAGCAAACTCTTTTCTTCAGGAAAGTGCATAAAATGTCATGTATACAAACAGAAATATCATGTTTGTTTGCCGCCGTTCCTCTAGATTTCTCCCTAGAATACCCGAATAGGAAGAACTGGTTTCTGCATGTGGATCCAGTGATTGTTTCCCAGTACAAAATTCAATGCTCCCTGATAAAAAAAAAACGTTCAAAACAATAATGACCATTGATAATATCCAGAAAACACAAACACAGTGGCTGTGGCAATCTGGGATTGAGTTAGCCAAAACAAAACCGGATATTTCCGGTTTCATGCAGTCATATCCGGACAAAGTGGTGTGGAATTTGTATGCAATAGACCAAGCAAATCATAGTAAAAATGGTTTTGGAGAAAAGCAAAGTCCTTTCTTTAGGTAGGTGCATAAAATGTCATGTATACAAAGAGAAATATCATGTTTGTTTGTCGCAGTTCCTCTAGTTTCTCGCTTAGAAAATACGAATGTGTAGAGCTGGTGTCTCCATGTGGAACCACTGAGTGTTTCCCAGTACAAAATTTAATGTTCCCTGATAAAAAAAATGTTTCAAAACAATAAACTCCTTTGATAATATCCAGAAAACACAAACACAGGGGCTGTGGCAATATCTGGGATTGAGTTAGCCAAAACAAAACTGGATATTTCCGGTTTCATCCAGTCATATCCGGACAAAGTGTTCTGGAATTCCTATGCAATGAACCGAGAAAATCACAGTAAAAATGGTTTTGGAGAAAAGCAAAGTCCTTTCTTTAGGCAAGTGGATAAAATGTCATGTATACAAACAGAAATATCATGTTTGTTTGCCGCCGTTCCTCTAGTTTTCTCCCTAGAATACCCGAATAGGAAGAACTGGTTTCTTCATGTGGATCCAGTGATTGTTTCCCTGTAAAAAATTAAATGCTCCCTGATAAAAAAAACGTTCAAAACAATAATGACCATTCATAATATCCAGAAAACACAAACACAGTGGCTGTGGCAATATCTGGGATTGAGATAGGCAAAACAAAACCGGATATTTCCGGTTTCATGCAGTCATATCCGGACAAAGTGGTGTGGAATTTGTATGCAATAGACCAAGCAAATCATAGTAACATGGTTTTGGAGAAAAGCAAACTCCTTTCTTTAGGCAAGTGCATAAAATGTCATGTATACAAACAGAAATATCATGTTTGCTTGCCGCAGTTCCTCTAGTTTTCTCCCAAGAATACAGGAATAGGAAGAACTGGTTTCTGCATGTGGAACCAGTGGTTGTTTCCCTGTACAAAATTAAATGCTCCCTGATTAAAAAAAACGTTCAAAATCATAATGACCATTGATAATATCCAGAAAACCCAAACACAGGGGATGTGGCAATATCTGGGATTGAGTTAGCCAAAACATAACCGGATATTTCCGGTTTCATGCAGTCATATCCGGACAAAGTGGTGTGGAATTTGTATGCAATAGACCAAGCAAATCATAGTAAAAATGGTTTTGGAGAAAAACATACTCATTTCTTTAGGCAAGTGCATAAAATGTCATGTATACAAACAGAAATATCATGTTTGCTTGCCGCAGTTCCTCTAGTTTTCTCCCTAGAATACACGAATAGGAAGAACTGGTTTCTGCATGTGGAACCAGTGATTGTTTCCCTGTAAAAAATTAAATGCTCACTGATAAAAAAAACGTTCAAAACAATAATGACCATTGGTAATATCCAGAAAACACAAACACAGAGTCTGTGGCAATATCTGGGATTGAGTTACCAAAACAAAACCGGATATTTCCGGTTTCATGCAGTCATATCCGGACAAAGTGGTGTGGAATTTGTATGCAATAGACCAAGCAAATCATAGTAAAAATGGTTTTGGAGAAAAGCAAACTCCTTTCTTTAGGCAAGTGCATAAAATGTCATGTATACAAACAGAAATATCATGTTTGTTTGCCGCAGTTCCTCTAGTTTCTCGCTTAGAAAATATGTATGCGTACAGCTGGTGTCTCCATGTGCAACCAGTGATTGTTTCCCAGTACAAAATTAAATGTTCCCTGATGAAAAAAAACTTTCAAAACAATAATTATCATTGATAATATCCAGAAAACACAAACACAGAGGCTGTGGCAATCTGGGATTGAGTTAGCCAAAAGAAAACCGGATATTTCCGGTTTCATGCAGTCATATCCGGACAAAGTGGTGTGGAATTTGTATGCAATAGACCAAGTAAATCATAGTAAAATGGTTTTGGAGAAAAGCAAAGTGCTTTCTTTAGGCAAGTGCATAAAATGTCATGTATACACACAGAAATATCATGTTTGTTTCCCGCAATTCCTCTAGTTTTCTCCCTAGAATACACGAATAGGAAGAACTGGTTTCTGCATGTGGAACCAGTGATTGTTTCCCTGTACAAAATTAAATGCTCACTGATTAAAAAAAAACATTCAAAACAATAATGACCATTGGTAATATCCAGAAAACACAAACACAGAGGCTGTGGCAATCTGGGATTGAGTTAGCCAAAACAAAACCGGATATTTCCGGTTTCATGCAGTCATATCCGGACAAAGTGGTGTGGAATTTGTATGCAATAGACCAAGCAAATCATAGTAAAAGTGGTTTTGGAGAAAAGCATATTCATTTCTTTAGGCAAGTGCATAAAATGTCATGTATACAAACAGAAATATCATGTTTGCTTGCCGCAGTTCCTCTAGTTTTCTCCCTAGAATACACGAATAGGAAGAACTGGTTTCTGCATGTGGAATCAGTGATTGTTTCCCTGTAAAAAATTAAATGCTCACTGATAAAAAAAAACGTTCAAAACAATAATGACCATTGGTAATATCCAGAAAACACAAACACAGAGGCTGTGGCAATATCTGGGATTGAGTTACCAAAACAAAACCGGATATTTCCCGTTTCATGCAGTCATATCCGGACAAAGTGGTGTGGAATTTGTATGCAATAGACCAAGCAAATCATAGTAAAAATGGTTTTGGAGAAAAGCAAACTCCTTTCTTTAGGCAAGTGCATAAAATGTCATGTATACAAACAGAAATATCATGTTTGTTTACCGCAGTTCCTCTAGTTTCTCGCTTAGAAAATACGAATGTGTAGAGCTGGTGTCTCCATGTGGAACCAATTAGAGTTTCCCAGTACAAAATTTAATGTTCCCTGATAAAAAAAAATGTTTCAAAACAATAAAGTCCTTTGATAATATCAAGAAAACACAAACACAGGGGCTGTCGCAATATCTGTGATTGAGTTAGCCAAAAAAAGCGGATATTTCCCCTTTCATCCAGTCATATCCGGACAAAGTGGTGTGGAATTTATATGCAATAGACCAAGCAAATCATAGTAAAATGGTTTTGGAGAAAAGCAAAGTCCTTTCTTTAGGCAAGTGCATAAAATGTCATGTATACAAACAGAAATATCATGTTTGTTTGCCGCCGTTCCTCTAGTTTTCTCCCTAGAATACACGAATAGGAAGAACTGGTTTCTGCATGTGGAACCAGTGATTGTTTCCCTGTACAAAATTAAATGCTCCCTGATTAAAACAAAACGTTCAAAACAATAATGACCATTGATAATATCCAGAAAACACAAACACAGGGGCTGTGGCAATATCTGGGATTGAGTTAGCCAAAAGAAAACCGGATATTTCCGGTTTCATGCAGTCATATCCGGACAAAGTGGTGTGGAATTTGTATGCAATAGACCAAGCAAATCATAGTAAAAATGGTTTTGGAGAAAAACAAACTCTTTTCTTCAGGAAAGTGCATAAAATGTCATGTATACAAACAGAAATATCATGTTTGTTTGCCGCCGTTCCTCTAGATTTCTCCCTAGAATACCCGAATAGGAAGAACTGGTTTCTGCATGTGGATCCAGTGATTGTTTCCCAGTACAAAATTCAATGCTCCCTGATAAAAAAAAAACGTTCAAAACAATAATGACCATTGATAATATCCAGAAAACACAAACACAGTGGCTGTGGCAATCTGGGATTGAGTTAGCCAAAACAAAACCGGATATTTCCGGTTTCATGCAGTCATATCCGGACAAAGTGGTGTGGAATTTGTATGCAATAGACCAAGCAAATCATAGTAAAAATGGTTTTGGAGAAAAGCAAAGTCCTTTCTTTAGGTAGGTGCATAAAATGTCATGTATACAAACAGAAATATCATGTTTGTTTGTCGCAGTTCCTCTAGTTTCTCGCTTAGAAAATACGAATGTGTAGAGCTGGTGTCTCCATGTGGAACCACTGAGTGTTTCCCAGTACAAAATTTAATGTTCCCTGATAAAAAAAATGTTTCAAAACAATAAAGTCCTTTGATAATATCAAGAAAACACAAACACAGGGGCTGTGGCAATATCTGGGATTGAGTTAGCCAAAACAAAACTGGATATTTCCGGTTTCATCCAGTCATATCCGGACAAAGTGTTCTGGAATTCCTATGCAATGAACCGAGAAAATCACAGTAAAAATGGTTTTGGAGAAAAGCAAAGTCCTTTCTTTAGGCAAGTGCATAAAATGTCATGTATACAAACAGAAATATCATGTTTGTTTGCCGCCGTTCCTCTAGTTTTCTCCCTCGAATACCCGAATAGGAAGAACTGGTTTCTTCATGTGGATCCAGTGATTGTTTCCCTGTAAATAATTAAATGCTCCCTGATAAAAAAAACGTTCAAAACAATAATGACCATTCATAATATCCAGAAAACACAAACACGGGGGCTGTGGCAATATCTGGGATTGAGATAGGCAAAACAAAACCGGATATTTCCGGTTTCATGCAGTCATATCCGGACAAAGTGGTGTGGAATTTGTATGCAATAGACCAAGCAAATCATAGTAACATGGTTTTGGAGAAAAGCAAACTCCTTTCTTTAGGCAAGTGCATAAAATGTCATGTATACAAACAGAAATATCATGTTTGCTTGCCGCAGTTCCTCTAGTTTTCTCCCAAGAATACAGGAATAGGAAGAACTGGTTTCTGCATGTGGAACCAGTGATTGTTTCCCTGTACAAAATTAAATGCTCCCTGATTAAAAAAAACGTTCAAAATCATAATGACCATTGATAATATCCAGAAAACACAAACACAGGGGATGTGGCAATATCTGGGATTGAGTTAGCCAAAACATAACCGGATATTTCCGGTTTCATGCAGTCATATCCGGACAAAGTGGTGTGGAATTTGTATGCAATAGACCAAGCAAATCATAGTAAAAATGGTTTTGGAGAAAAACATACTCATTTCTTTAGGCAAGTGCATAAAATGTCATGTATACAAACAGAAATATCATGTTTGCTTGCCGCAGTTCCTCTAGTTTTCTCCCTAGAATACACGAATAGGAAGAACTGGTTTCTGCATGTGGAACCAGTGATTGTTTCCCTGTAAAAAATTAAATGCTCACTGATAAAAAAAACGTTCAAAACAATAATGACCATTGGTAATATCCAGAAAACACAAACACAGAGGCTGTGGCAATATCTGGGATTGAGTTACCAAAACAAAACCGGATATTTCCGGTTTCATGCAGTCATATCCGGACAAAGTGGTGTGGAATTTGTATGCAATAGACCAAGCAAATCATAGTAAAAATGGTTTTGGAGAAAAGCAAACTCCTTTCTTTAGGCAAGTGCATAAAATGTCATGTATACAAACAGAAATATCATGTTTGTTTGCCGCAGTTCCTCTAGTTTCTCGCTTAGAAAATACGAATGTGTAGAGCTGGTGTCTCCATGTGGAACCAATTAGAGTTTCCCAGTACAAAATTAAATGTTCCCTGATAAAAAACATTGAAAACAATAAAGTCCTTTGATAATATCAAGAAAACACAAACACAGAGGCTGTCGCAATATCTGTGATTGAGTTAGCCAAAACAAAAGCGGATATTTCCCCTTTCATCCAGTCATATCCGGACAAAGTGGTGTGGAATTTGTATGCAATAGACCAAGCAAATCATAGTAAAATGGTTTTGGAGAAAAGCAAAGTCCTTTCTTTAGGCAAGTGCATAAAATGTCATGTATACAAACAGAGATATCATGTTTGTTTGCCGCAGTTCCTCTAGTTTTCTCCCTAGAATACACGAATAGGAAGAACTGGTTTCTGCATGTGGAACCAGTGATTCTTTCCCTGTACAAAATTAAATGCTCCCTGATTAAAACAAAACGTTCAAAACAATAATGACCATTGATAATATCCAGAAAACACAAACACAGGGGCTGTGGCAATATCTGGGATTGAGTTAGCCAAAACAAAACCGGATATTTCCGGTTTCATGCAGTCATATCCGGACAAAGTGGTGTGGAATTTGTAGGAAATAGACCAAGCAAATCATAGTAAAAATGGTTTTGGAGAAAAGCAAACTCCTTTCTTTAGGCAAGTGCATAAAATGTCATGTATACACACAGAAATATCATGTTTGTTTGCCGCAGTTCCTCTAGTTTCTCGCTTAGAAAATACGAATGTGTAGATCTGGAGTCTCCATATGGAACCACTGAGTGTTTCCCAGTACAAAATTAAATGTTCCCTGATAAAAAAAATTCAAAACAATAATTACCATTGCTAATATCCAATAAAACACAAACAAAGAGGCTGTGGTAATCTGGGATTGAGTTAGCCAAAAGAAAACCGGATATTTGTGGTTTCATGCAGTCATATCCGGACAAAGTGGTGTGGAATTTGTATGCAATAGACCAAGCAAATCATAGTAAAAATGGTTTTGGAGAAAAGCAAACTCTTTTCTTCAGGCAAGTGCATAAAATGTCATGTATACAAACAGAAATATCATGTTTGTTTGCCGCCGTTCCTCTAGTTTTCTCCCTAGAATACCCGAATAGGAAGAACTGGTTACTGCATGTGGATCCAGTGATTGTTTCCCAGTACAAAATTCAATGCTCCCTGATAAAAAAAAAAAGTTCAAAACAATAATGACCATTGATAATATCCAGAAAACACAAACACAGTGGCTGTGGCAATCTGGGATTGAGTTAGCCAAAACAAAACCGGATATTTCCGGTTTCATGCAGTCATATCCGGACAAAGTGGTGTGGAATTTGTATGCAATAGACCAAGCAAATCATAGTAAAAATGGTTTTGGAGAAAAGCAAAGTCCTTTCTTTAGGCAGGTGCATAAAATGTCATGTATACAAACAGAAATATCATGTTTGTTTGTCGCAGTTCCTCTAGTTTCTCGCTTAGAAAATACGAATGTGTAGAGCTGGTGTCTCCATGTGGAACCACTGAGTGTTTCCCAGTACAAAATTTAATGTTCCCTGATAAAAAAAATGTTTCAAAACAATAAAGTCCTTTGATAATATCCAGAAAACACAAACACAGGGGCTGTGGCAATATCTGGGATTGAGTTAGCCAAAACAAAACTGGATACTTCCGCTTTCATCCAGTCATACCCGGACAAAGTGTTCTGGAATTCCTATGCAATGAACCGAGAAAATCACAGTAAAAATGGTTTTGGAGAAAAGCAAAGTCCTTTCTTTAGGCAAGTGCATAAAATGTCATGTATACAAACAGAAATATCATGTTTGTTTGCCGCCGTTCCTCTAGTTTTCTCCCTAGAATACCCGAATAGGAAGAACTGGTTTCTTCATGTGGATCCAGTGATTGTTTCCCTGTAAAAAATTAAATGCTCCCTGATAAAAAAAAACGTTCAAAACAATAATGACCATTCATAATATCCAGAAAACACAAACACAGGGGCTGTGGCAATATCTGGGATTGAGATAGGCAAAACAAAACCGGATATTTCCGGTTTCATGCAGTCATATCCGGACAAAGTGGTGTGGAATTTGTATGCAATAGACCAAGCAAATCATAGTAACATGGTTTTGGAGAAAAGCAAACTCCTTTCTTTAGGCAAGTGCATAAAATGTCATGTATACAAACAGAAATATCATGTTTGCTTGCCGCAGTTCCTCTAGATTTCTCCCAAGAATACAGGAATAGGAAGAACTGGTTTCTGCATGTGGAACCAGTGATTGTTTCCCTGTACAAAATTAAATGCTCCCTGATTAAAAAAAACGTTCAAAATCATAATGACCATTGATAATATCCAGAAAACACAAACACAGGGGATGTGGCAATATCTGGGATTGAGTTAGCCAAAACAAAACCGGATATTTCCGGTTTCATGCAGTCATATCCGGACAAAGTGGTGTGGAATTTGTATGCAATAGACCAAGCAAATCATAGTAAAAATGGTTTTGGAGAAAAGCATACTCATTTCTTTAGGCAAGTGCATAAAATGTCATGTATACAAACAGAAATATCATGTTTGCTTGCCGCAGTTCCTCTAGTTTTCTCCCTAGAATACACGAATAGGAAGAACTGGTTTCTGCATGTGGAATCAGTGATTGTTTCCCTGTAAAAAATTAAATGCTCACTGATAAAAAAAAAACGTTCAAAACAATAATGACCATTGGTAATATCCAGAAAACACAAACACAGAGGCTGTGGCAATATCTGGGATTGAGTTACCAAAACAAAACCGGATATTTCCGGTTTCATGCAGTCATATCCGCACAAAGTGGTGTGGAATTTGTATGCAATAGACCAAGCAAATCATAGTAAAAATGGTTTTGGAGAAAAGCAAACTCCTTTCTTTAGGCAAGTGCATAAAATGTCATGTATACAAACAGAAATATCATGTTTGTTTACCGCAGTTCCTCTAGTTTCTCGCTTAGAAAATACGAATGTGTAGAGCTGGTGTCTCCATGTGGAACCAATTAGAGTTTCCCAGTACAAAATTAAATGTTCCCTGATAAAAACATTGAAAACAATAAAGTCCTTTGATAATATCAAGAAAACACAAACAGAGGGGCTGTCGCAATATCTGTGATTGAGTTAGCCAAAAAAAAGCGGATATTTCCCCTTTCATCCAGTCATATCCGGACAAAGTGGTGTGGAATTTGTATGCAATAGACCAAGCAAATCATAGTAAAAATGGTTTTGGAGAAAAGCAAAGTCCTTTCTTTAGGCAAGTGCATAAAATGTCATGTATACAAACAGAGATATCATGTTTGTTTACCGCAGTTCCTCTAGATTTCGCCCCAGAATACACGAATAGGAAGAACTGGTTTCTCCATGTGGAACTACTGATTGTTTCCCTGTACAAAATTAAATGCTCCATGATTAAAAAAAAAACGTTCAAAACCATAATGACCATTGATAATATCCAGAAAACACAAACACAGGGGCTGCGGCAATATCTGGGATTGAGTTAGCCAAAACAAAACCGGATATTTCCGGTTTCATGCAGTCATATCCGGACAAAGTGGTGTGGAATTTGTATGCAATAGACCAAGCAAATCATAGTAAAAATGGTTTTGGAGAAAAGCAAACTCCTTTCTTTAGGCAAGTGCATAAAATGTCATGTATACAAACAGAAATATCATGTTTGTTTGCCGCCGTTCCTCTAGATTTCTCCCTAGAATACCCGAATAGGAAGAACTGGTTTCTTCATGTGGATCCAGTGATTGTTTCCCAGTACAAAATTCAATGCTCCCTGATAAAAAAAACGTTCAAAACAATAATGACCATTCATAATATCCAGAAAACACAAACACAGGGGCTGTGGCAATATCTGGGATTGAGATAGGCAAAACAAAACCGGATATTTCCGGTTTCATGCAGTCATATCCGGACAAAGTGGTGTGGAATTTGTATGCAATAGACCAAGCAAATCATAGTAACATGGTTTTGGAGAAAAGCAAACTCCTTTCTTTAGGCAAGTGCATAAAATGTCATGTATACAAACAGAAATATCATGTTTGCTTGCCGCAGTTCCTCTAGTTTTCTCCCAAGAATACAGGAATAGGAAGAACTGGTTTCTGCATGTGGAACCGGTGATTGTTTCCCTGTACAAAAAAATGCTCCCTGATTAAAAAAAAGTTCAAAACCATAATGACCATTGATAATATCCAGAAAACACAAACACAGGGGCTGTGGCAATATCTGGGTTTGAGTTAGCCAAAACAAAACCGGATATTTCCGGTTTCATGCAGTCATATCCGGACAAAGTGGTGTGGAATTTGTATGCAATAGACCAAGCAAATCATAGTAAAAATGGTTTTGGAGAAAAGCATACTCATTTCTTTAGGCAAGTGCATAAAATGTCATGTATACAAACAGAAATATCATGTTTCCTTGCCGCAGTTCCTCTAGTTTTCTCCCTAGAATACACGAATAGGAAGAACTGGTTTCTGCATGTGGAATCAGTGATTGTTTCCCTGTAAAAAATTAAATGCTCACTGATAAAAAAAAACGTTCAAAACAATAATGACCATTGGTAATATCCAGAAAACACAAACACAGAGGCTGTGGCAATATCTGGGATTGAGTTACCAAAACAAAACCGGATATTTCCGGTTTCATGCAGTCATATCCGGACAAAGTGGTGTGGAATTTGTATGCAATAGACCAAGCAAATCATAGTAAAAATGGTTTTGGAGAAAAGCAAACTCCTTTCTTTAGGCAAGTGCATAAAATGTCATGTATACAAATAGAAATATCATGTTTGTTTGCCGCAGTTCCTCTAGTTTCTCGCTTAGAAAATACGAATGTGTAGAGCTGGTGTCTCCATGTGGAACCAATTAGAGTTTCCCAGTACAAAATTAAATGTTCCCTGATAAAAAACATTGAAAACAATAAAGTCCTTTGATAATATCAAGAAAACACAAACAGAGGGGCTGTCGCAATATCTGTGATTGAGTTAGCCAAAAAAAAGCGGATATTTCCCCTTTCATCCAGTCATATCCGGACAAAGTGGTGTGGAATCTATATACAATAGACCAAGCAAATCATAGTAAAATGGTTTTGGAGAAAAGCAAAGTCCTTTCTTTAGGCAAGTGCATAAAATGTCATGTATACAAACAGAGATATCATGTTTGTTTACAGCAGTTCCTCTAGTTTTCGCCCCAGAATACACGAATAGGAAGAACTGGTTTCTCCATGTGGAACTACTGATTGTTTCCCTGTACAAAATTAAATGCTCCATGATAAAAAAAAAACGTTCAAAACCATAATGACCATTGATAATATCCAGAAAACACAAACACAGGGGCTGCGGCAATATCTGGGATTGAGTTAGCCAAAACAAAACCGGATATTTCCGGTTTCATGCAGTCATATCCGGACAAAGTGGTGTGGAATTTGTATGCAATAGACCAAGCAAATCATAGTAAAAATGGTTTTGGAGAAAAGCAAACTCCTTTCTTTAGGCAAGTGCATAAAATGTCATGTATACAAACAGAAATATCATGTTTGTTTGCCGCCGTTCCTCTAGATTTCTCCCTAGAATACCCGAATAGGAAGAACTGGTTTCTTCATGTGGATCCAGTGATTGTTTCCCAGTACAAAATTCAATGCTCCCTGATAAAAAAAAAACGTTCAAAACAATAATGACCATTGATAATATCCAGAAAACACAAACACAGTGGCTGTGGCAATCTGGGATTGAGTTAGCCAAAACAAAACCGGATATTTCCGGTTTCATGCAGTCATATCCGGACAAAGTGGTGTGGAATTTGTATGCAATAGACCAAGCAAATCATATTAAAAATGGTTTTGGAGAAAAGCAAAGTCCTTTCTTTAGGTAGGTGCATAAAATGTCATGTATACAAACAGAAATATCATGTTTGTTTGTCGCAGTTCCTCTAGTTTCTCGCTTAGAAAATACGAATGTGTAGAGCTGGTGTCTCCATGTGGAACCACTGAGTGTTTCCCAGTACAAAATTTAATGTTCCCTGATAAAAAAAATGTTTCAAAACAATAAAGTCCTTTGATAATATCCAGAAAACACAAACACAGGGGCTGTGGCAATATCTGGGATTGAGTTAGCCAAAACAAAACTGGATATTTCCGGTTTCATCCAGTCATATCCGGACAAAGTGTTCTGGAATTCCTATGCAATGAACCGAGAAAATCACAGTAAAAATGGTTTTGGAGAAAAGCAAAGTCCTTTCTTTAGGCAAGTGCTTAAAATGTCATGTATACAAACAGAAATATCATGTTTGTTTGCCGCCGTTCCTCTAGTTTTCTCCCTAGAATACCCGAATAGGAAGAACTGGTTTCTTCATGTGGATCCAGTGATTGTTTCCCTGTAAAAATTAAATGCTCCCTGATAAAAAAAACGTTCAAAACAATAATGACCATTCATAATATCCAGAAAACACAAACACAGGGGCTGTGGCAATATCTGGGATTGAGATAGGCAAAACAAAACCGGATATTTCCGGTTTCATGCAGTCATATCCGGACAAAGTGGTGTGGAATTTGTATGCAATAGACCAAGCAAATCATAGTAACATGGTTTTGGAGAAAAGCAAACTCCTTTCTTTAGGCAAGTGCATAAAATGTCATGTATACAAACAGAAATATCATGTTTGCTTGCCGCAGTTCCTCTAGATTTCTCCCAAGAATACAGGAATAGGAAGAACTGGTTTCTGCATGTGGAACCAGTGATTGTTTCCCTGTACAAAATTAAATGCTCCCTGATTAAAAAAAACGTTCAAAATCATAATGACCATTGATAATATCCAGAAAACACAAACACAGGGGATGTGGCAATATCTGGGATTGAGTTAGCCAAAACAAAACCGGATATTTCCGGTTTCATGCAGTCATATCCGGACAAAGTGGTGTGGAATTTGTATGCAATAGACCAAGCAAATCATAGTAAAAATGGTTTTGGAGAAAAGCATACTCATTTCTTTAGGCAAGTGCATAAAATGTCATGTATACAAACAGAAATATCATGTTTGCTTGCCGCAGTTCCTCTAGTTTTCTCCCTAGAATACACGAATAGGAAGAACTGGTTTCTGCATGTGGAATCAGTGATTGTTTCCCTGTAAAAAATTAAATGCTCACTGATAAAAAAAACGTTTAAAACAATAATGACCATTGGTAATATCCAGAAAACACAAACACAGAGGCTGTGGCAATATCTGGGATTGAGTTACCAAAACAAAACCGGATATTTCCGGTTTCATGCAGTCATATCTGGACAAAGTGGTGTGGAATTTGTATGCAATAGACCAAGCAAATCATAGTAAAATGGTTTTGGAGAAAAGCAAACTCCTTTCTTTAGGCAAGTGCATAAAATGTCATGTATACAAACAGAAATATCATGTTTGTTTGCCGCAGTTCCTCTAGTTTCTCGCTTAGAAAATACGAATGTGTAGAGCTGGTGTCTCCATGTGGAACCAATTAGAGTTTCCCAGTACAAAATTAAATGTTCCCTGATAAAAAACATTGAAAACAATAAAGTCCTTTGATAATATCAAGAAAACACAAACACAGAGGCTGTCGCAATATCTGTGATTGAGTTAGCCAAAACAAAAGCGGATATTTCCCCTTTCATCCAGTCATATCCGGACAAAGTGGTGTGGAATTTATATGCAATAGACCAAGCAAATCATAGTAAAATGGTTTTGGAGAAAAGCAAAGTCCTTTCTTTAGGCAAGTGCATAAAATGTCATGTATACAAACAGAGATATCATGTTTGTTTGCCGCAGTTCCTCTAGTTTTCTCCCTAGAATACACGAATAGGAAGAACTGGTTTCTGCATGTGGAACCAGTGATTCTTTCCCTGTACAAAATTAAATGCTCCCTGATTAAAACAAAACGTTCAAAACAATAATGACCATTGATAATATCCAGAAAACACAAACACAGGGGCTGTGGCAATATCTGGGATTGAGTTAGCCAAAACAAAACCGGATATTTCCGGTTTCATGCAGTCATATCCGGACAAAGTGGTGTGGAATTTGTAGGAAATAGACCAAGCAAATCATAGTAAAAATGGTTTTGGAGAAAAGCAAACTCCTTTCTTTAGGCAAGTGCATAAAATATCATGTATACACACAGAAATATCATGTTTGTTTGCCGCAGTTCCTCTAGTTTCTCGCTTAGAAAATACGAATGTGTAGATCTGGAGTCTCCATATGGAACCACTGAGTGTTTCCCAGTACAAAATTAAATGTTCCCTGATAAAAAAATTCAAAACAATAATGACCATTGCTAATATCCAATAAAACACAAACAAAGAGGCTGTGGTAATCTGGGATTGAGTTAGCCAAAACAAAACCGGATATTTCCGGTTTCATGCAGTCATATCCGGACAAAGTGGTGTGGAATTTGTATGCAATAGACCAAGCAAATCATAGTAAAAATGGTTTTGGAGAAAAGCAAACTCTTTTCTTCAGGCAAGTGCATAAAATGTCATGTATACAAACAGAAATATCATGTTTGTTTGCCGCCGTTCCTCTAGATTTCTCCCTAGAATACCCGAATAGGAAGAACTGGTTTCTGCATGTGGATCCAGTGATTGTTTCCCAGTACAAAATTCAATGCTCCCTGATAAAAAAAAACGTTCAAAACAATAATGACCATTGATAATATCCAGAAAACACAAACACAGTGGTTGTGGCAATCTGGGATTGAGTTAGCCAAAACAAAACCGGATATTTCCGGTTTCATGCAGTCATATCCGGACAAAGTGGTGTGGAATTTGTATGCAATAGACCAAGCAAATCATAGTAAAAATGGTTTTGGAGAAAAGCAAACTCCTTTCTGTAGGCAGGTGCATAAAATGTCATGTATACAAACAGAAATATCATGTTTGTTTGTCGCAGTTCCTCTAGTTTCTCGCTTAGAAAGTACGAATGTGTAGAGCTGGTGTCTCCATGTGGAACCACTGAGTGTTTCCCAGTACAAAATTTAATGTTCCCTGATAAAAAAAATGTTTCAAAACAATAAAGTCCTTTGATAATATCCAGAAAACACAAACACAGGGGCTGTGGCAATATCTGGGATTGAGTTAGCCAAAACAAAACTGGATACTTCCGGTTTCATCCAGTCATACCCGGACAAAGTGTTCTGGATTCCTATGCAATGAACCGAGAAAATCACAGTAAAAATGGTTTTGGAGAAAAGCAAAGTCCTTTCTTTAGGCAAGTGCATAAAATGTCATGTATACAAACAGAAATATCATGTTTGCTTGCCGCAGTTCCTCTAGTTTTCTCCCAAGAATACAGGAATAGGAAGAACTGGTTTCTGCATGTGGAACCAGTGATTGTTTCCCTGTACAAAATTAAATGCTCCCTGATTAAAAAAAAGTTCAAAACCATAATGACCATTGATAATATCCAGAAAACACAAACACAGGGGCTGTGGCAATATCTGGGATTGAGTTAGCCAAAACAAAACCGGATATTTCCGGATTCATGCAGTCATATCCGGACAAAGTGGTGTGGAATTTGTATGCAATAGAGCAAGCAAATCATAGTAAAAATGGTTTTGGAGAAAAGCATACTCATTTCTTTAGGCAAGTGCATAAAATGTCATGTATACAAACAGAAATATCATGTTTGCTTGCCGCAGTTCCTCTAGTTTTCTCCCTAGAATACACGAATAGGAAGAACTGGTTTCTGCATGTGGAATCAGTGATTGTTTCCCTGTAAAAAATTAAATGCTCACTGATAAAAAAAACGTTCAAAACAATAATGACCATTGGTAATATCCAGAAAACACAAACACAGAGGCTGTGACAATATCTGGGATTGAGTTACCAAAACAAAACCGGATATTTCCGGTTTCATGCAGTCATATCCGGACAAAGTGGTGTGGAATTTGTATGCAATAGACCAAGCAAATCATAGTAAAAATGGTTTTGGAGAAAAGCAAACTCCTTTCTTTAGGCAAGTGCATAAAATGTCATGTATACAAATAGAAATATCATGTTTGTTTGCCGCAGTTCCTCTAGTTTCTCGCTTAGAAAATACGAATGTGTAGAGCTGGTGTCTCCATGTGGAACCAATTAGAGTTTCCCAGTACAAAATTAAATGTTCCCTGATAAAAAACATTGAAAACAATAAAGTCCTTTGATAATATCAAGAAAACACAAACACAGGGGCTGTCGCAATATCTGTGATTGAGTTAGCCAAAAAAAAGCGGATATTTCCCCTTTCATCCAGTCATATCCGGACAAAGTGGTGTGGAATTTATATACAATAGACCAAGCAAATCATAGTAAAATGGTTTTGGAGAAAAGCAAAGTCCTTTCTTTAGGCAAGTGCATAAAATGTCATGTATACAAACAGAGATATCATGTTTGTTTACCGCAGTTCCTCTAGATTTCGCCCCAGAATACACGAATAGGAAGAACTGGTTTCTCCATGTGGAACTACTGATTGTTTCCCTGTACAAAATTAAATGCTCCATGATTAAAAAAAAAACGTTCAAAACCATAATGACCATTGATAATATCCAGAAAACACAAACACAGGGGCTGTGGCAATCTGGGATTGAGTTAGCCAAAACAAAACCGGATATTTCCGGTTTCATGCAGTCATATCCGGACAAAGTGGTGTGGAATTTGTATGCAATAGACCAAGCAAATCATAGTAAAAATGGTTTTGGAGAAAAGCAAACTCCTTTCTTTAGGCAAGTGCATAAAATGTCATGTATACAAACAGAAATATCATGTTTGTTTGCCACAGTTCCTCTAGTTTCTCGCTTAGAAAATACGTATGCGTACAGCTGGTGTCTCCATGTGGAACAACTGAGTGTTTCCCAGTATAAAATTAAATTTTCCCTGATAAAAAAAAATTTCAAAACAATAATGATCATTGATAATATCCAGAAAACACAAACACAGAGGCTGTGGCAATCTGGGATTGAGTTAGCCAAAAGAAAACCGGATATTTCCGGTTTCATGCAGTCATATCCGGACAAAGTGGTGTGGAATTTGTATGCAATAGACCAAGCAAATCATAGTAAAAATGGTTTTGGAGAAAAGCATACTCATTTCTTTAGGCAAGTGCATAAAATGTCATGTATACAAACAGAAATATCATGTTTGTTTCCCGCAATTCCTCTAGTTTTCTCCCTAGAATACACGAATAGGAAGAACTGGTTTCTGCATGTGGAACCAGTGATTGTTTCCCTGTACAAAATTAAATGCTCACTGATTAAAAAAAAACATTCAAAACAATAATGACCATTGGTAATATCCAGAAAACACAAACACAGAGGCTGTGGAAATCTGGGATTGAGTTAGCCAAAAAAAAACGGATATTTCCGGTTTCATGCAGTCATATCCGGACAAAGTGGTGTGGAATTTGTATGCAATAGACTAAGCAAATCATAGTAAAAATGGTTTTGGAGAAAAGCAAATTCCTTTCTTTAGGCAAGTGCATAAAATGTCATGTATACATACAGAAATATCATGTTTGTTTGCCTCAGTTCTTCTAGCTATCTCCTAGAAAATACGAATGTGTAGAGCTGGTGTCTCCATGTGGAAACAATTAGAGTTTCCCAGTACAAAATTAAATGTTCCCTGATAAAAAACATTCAAAACAATAAAGTCCTTTGATAATATCCAGAAAACACAAACACAGAGGCTGTCTCAATATCTCTGATTGAGTTAGCCAAAACAAAAGCGGATATTTCCCCTTTCATCCAATCATATCCGGACAAAGTGGTGTGGAATTTGTATGCAATAGACCAAGCAAATCACAGTAAAATGGTTTTGGAGAAAAGCAAACTCCTTTCTTTAGGCAGGTGCATAAAATGTCATGTATACAAACAGAAATATAATGTTTGTTTGCCGCAGTTTTTATAGCTTTCTCCTAGAAAATACGAATGTGTAGAGCTGGTGTCTCCATGTGGAACCAATTAGAGTTTCCCAGTACAAAATTAAATGTTCCCTGATAAAAAACATTCAAAACAATAAAGTCCTTTGATAATATCCAGAAAACACAAACACAGAGGCTGTCGCAATATCTGTGATTGAGTTAGCCAAAACAAAAGCGGATATTTCCCCTTTCATCCAGTCATATCCGGACAAAGTGGTGTGGAATTTATATGCAATAGACCAAGTAAATCATAGTAAAATGGTTTTGGAGAAAAGCAAAGTCCTTTCTTTAGGCAAGTGCATAAAATGTCATGTATACAAACAGAAATATCATGTTTGTTTGCCGCAGTTCCTCTAGTTTTCTCCCTAGAATACACGAATAGGAAGAACTGGTTTCTGCATGTGGAATCAGTGATTGTTTCCCTGTACAAAATTAAATGCTCCCTAATTAAAACAAAACGTTCAAAACAATAATGACCATTGATAATATCCAGAAAACACAAACACAGGGGCTGTGGCAATATCTGGCATTGAGTTAGCCAAAACAAAACCGGATATTTCCGGTTTCATGCAGTCATATCCGGACAAAGTGGTGTGGAATTTGTATGCAATAGACCAAGCAAATCATAGTAAAAATGGTTTTGGAGAAAAGCAAACTCCTTTCTTTAGGCAAGTGCATAAAATGTCATGTATACAAACAGAAATATCATGTTTGTTTGCCGCAGTTCCTCTAGATTCTCGCTTAGAAAATACGAATGTGTAGAGCTGGTGTCTCCATGTGGAACCACTGAGTGTTTCCCAGTACAAAATTAAATGTTCCCTGATAAAAAAAATTCAAAACAATAATGACCATTGATAATATCCAGAAAACACAAACAAAGAGGCTGTGGCAATCTGGGATTGAGTTAGCCAAAACAAAACCGGATATTTCCGGTTTCATGCAGTCATATCCGGACAAAGTGGTGTGGAATTTGTATGCAATAGACCAAGCAAATCATAGTAAAAATGGTTTTGGAGAAAAGCAAACTCATTTCTTCAGGCAAGTGCATAAAATGTCATGTATACAAACAGAAATATCATGTTTGTTTGCCGCCGTTCCTCTAGATTTCTCCCTAGAATACCCGAATAGGAAAAACTGGTTTCTGCATGTGGATCCAGTGATTGTTTCCCAGTACAAAATTCAATGCTCCCTGATAAAAAAAAAACGTTCAAAACAATAATGAGCATTCATAATATCCAGAAAACACAAACACAGGGGCTGTGGCAATATCTGGGATTGAGTTAGCCAAAACAAAACCGGATATTTACCCTTTCATCCAGTCATATCCGGACAAAGTGGTGTGGAATTTGTATGCAATAGACCAAGCAAATCATAGTAAAAATGGTTTTGGAGAAAAGCATACTCATTTCTTTAGGCAAGTGCATAAAATGTCATGTATACAAACAGAAATATCATGTTTGCTTGCCGCAGTTCCTCTAGTTTTCTCCCTAGAATACACGAATAGGAAGAACTGGTTTCTGCATGTGGAATCAGTGATTGTTTCCCTGCAAAAAATTAAATGCTCACTGATAAAAAAAAACGTTCAAAACAATAATGACCATTGGTAATATCCAGAAAACACAAACACAGAGGCTGTGACAATATCTGGGATTGAGTTACCAAAACAAAACCGGATATTTCCGGTTTCATGCAGTCATATCCGGACAAAGTGGTGTGGAATTTGTATGCAATAGACCAAGCAAATCATAGTAAAAATGGTTTTGGAGAAAAGCAAACTCCTTTCTTTAGGCAAGTGCATAAAATGTCATGTATACAAACAGAAATATCATGTTTGTTTGCCACAGTTCTTCTAGCTTTCTCCTAGAAAATACGAATGTGTAGAGCTGGTGTCTCCATGTGGAACCAATTAGAGTTTCCCAGTACAAAATTAAATGTTCCCTGATAAAAAACATTGAAAACAATAAAGTCCTTTGATAATATCCAGAAAACACAAACACAGGGGCTGTGGCAATATCTGTGATTGAGTTAGCCAAAAAAAAGCAGATATTTCCCCTTTCATCCAGTCATATCCGGACAAAGTGGTGTGGAATTTATATACAAAAGACCAAGCAAATCATAGTAAAATGGTTTTGGAGAAAAGCAAAGTCCTTTCTTTAGGCAAGTGCATAAAATGTCATGTATACAAACAGAAATATCATGTTTGCTTGCCGCAGTTCCTCTAGTTTTCTCCCAAGAATACAGGAATAGGAAGAACTGGTTTCTGCATGTGGAACCAGTGATTGTTTCCCTGTACAAAATTAAATGCTCCCTGATTAAAAAAAAAACGTTCAAAACCATAATGACCATTGATAATATCCAGAAAACACAAACACAGGGGCTGTGGCAATATCTGGGATTGAGTTAGCCAAAACAAAACCGGATATTTCCGGTTTCATGCAGTCATATCCGGACAAAGTGGTGTGGAATTTGTATGAAATAGACCAAGCAAATCATAGTAAAAATGGTTTTGGAGAAAAGCAAACTCCTTTCTTTAGGCAAGTGCATAAAATGTCATGTATACAAACAGAAATATCATGTTTGTTTCCCGCAATTCCTCTAGTTTTCTCCCTAGAATACACGAATAGGAAGAACTGGTTTCTGCATGTGGAACCAGTGATTGTTTCCCTGTACAAAATTAAATGCTCACTGATTAAAAAAAAACATTCAAAACAATAATGACCATTGGTAATATCCAGAAAACACAAACACAGAGGCTGTGGAAATCTGGGATTGAGTTAGCCAAAAAAAAACGGATATTTCCGGTTTCATGCAGTCATATCCGGACAAAGTGGTGTGGAATTTGTATGCAATAGACTAAGCAAATCATAGTAAAAATGGTTTTGGAGAAAAGCAAATTCCTTTCTTTAGGCAAGTGCATAAAATGTCATGTATACATACAGAAATATCATGTTTGTTTGCCTCAGTTCTTCTAGCTATCTCCTAGAAAATACGAATGTGTAGAGCTGGTGTCTCCATGTGGAAACAATTAGAGTTTCCCAGTACAAAATTAAATGTTCCCTGATAAAAAACATTCAAAACAATAAAGTCCTTTGATAATATCCAGAAAACACAAACACAGAGGCTGTCTCAATATCTCTGATTGAGTTAGCCAAAACAAAAGCGGATATTTCCCCTTTCATCCAATCATATCCGGACAAAGTGGTGTGGAATTTGTATGCAATAGACCAAGCAAATCACAGTATAATGGTTTTGTAGAAAAGCAAACTCCTTTCTTTAGGCAGGTGCATAAAATGTCATGTATACAAACAGAAATATAATGTTTGTTTGCCGCAGTTTTTCTAGCTTTCTCCTAGAAAATACGAATGTGTAGAGCTGGTGTCTCCATGTGGAACCAATTAGAGTTTCCCAGTACAAAATTAAATGTTCCCTGATAAAAAACATTCAAAACAATAAAGTCCTTTGATAATATCCAGAAAACACAAACACAGAGGCTGTCGCAATATCTGTGATTGAGTTAGCCAAAACAAAAAGGATATTTCCCCTTTCATCCAGTCATATCCGGACAAAGTGGTGTGGAATTTATATGCAATAGACCAAGTAAATCATAGTAAAATGGTTTTGGAGAAAAGCAAAGTCCTTTCTTTAGGCAAGTGCATAAAATGTCATGTATACAAACAGAAATATCATGTTTGTTTGCCGCAGTTCCTCTAGTTTTCTCCCTAGAATACACGAATAGGAAGAACTGGTTTCTGCATGTGGAATCAGTGATTGTTTCCCTGTACAAAATTAAATGCTCCCTAATTAAAACAAAACGTTCAAAACAATAATGACCATTGATAATATCCAGAAAACACAAACACAGGGGCTGTGGCAATATCTGGGATTGAGTTAGCCAAAACAAAACCGGATATTTCCGGTTTCATGCAGTCATATCCGGACAAAGTGGTGTGGAATTTGTATGCAATAGACCAAGCAAATCATAGTAAAAATGGTTTTGGAGAAAAGCAAACTCCTTTCTTTAGGCAAGTGCATAAAATGTCATGTATACAAACAGAAATATCATGTTTGTTTGCCGCAGTTCCTCTAGATTCTCGCTTAGAAAATACGAATGTGTAGAGCTGGTGTCTCCATGTGGAACCACTGAGTGTTTCCCAGTACAAAATTAAATGTTCCCTGATAAAAAAAATTCAAAACAATAATGACCATTGATAATATCCAGAAAACACAAACAAAGAGGCTGTGGCAATCTGGGATTGAGTTAGCCAAAACAAAACCGGATATTTCCGGTTTCATGCAGTCATATCCGGACAAAGTGGTGTGGAATTTGTATGCAATAGACCAAGCAAATCATAGTAAAAATGGTTTTGGAGAAAAGCAAACTCATTTCTTCAGGCAAGTGCATAAAATGTCATGTATACAAACAGAAATATCATGTTTGTTTGCCGCCGTTCCTCTAGATTTCTCCCTAGAATACCCGAATAGGAAAAACTGGTTTCTGCATGTGGATCCAGTGATTGTTTCCCAGTACAAAATTCAATGCTCCCTGATAAAAAAAAAACGTTCAAAACAATAATGAGCATTCATAATATCCAGAAAACACAAACACAGGGGCTGTGGCAATATCTGGGATTGAGTTAGCCAAAACAAAACCGGATATTTACCCTTTCATCCAGTCATATCCGGACAAAGTGGTGTGGAATTTGTATGCAATAGACCAAGCAAATCATAGTAAAAATGGTTTTGGAGAAAAGCATACTCATTTCTTTAGGCAGGTGCATAAAATGTCATGTATACAAACAGAAATATCATGTTTGCTTGCCGCAGTTCCTCTAGTTTTCTCCCTAGAATACACGAATAGGAAGAACTGGTTTCTGCATGTGGAATCAGTGATTGTTTCCCTGCAAAAAATTAAATGCTCACTGATAAAAAAAACGTTCAAAACAATAATGACCATTGGTAATATCCAGAAAACACAAACACAGAGGCTGTGACAATATCTGGGATTGAGTTACCAAAACAAAACCGGATATTTCCGGTTTCATGCAGTCATATCCGGACAAAGTGGTGTGGAATTTGTATGCAATAGACCAAGCAAATCATAGTAAAAATGGTTTTGGAGAAAAGCAAACTCCTTTCTTTAGGCAAGTGCATAAAATGTCATGTATACAAACAGAAATATCATGTTTGTTTGCCACAGTTCTTCTAGCTTTCTCCTAGAAAATACGAATGTGTAGAGCTGGTGTCTCCATGTGGAACCAATTAGAGTTTCCCAGTACAAAATTAAATGTTCCCTGATAAAAAACATTGAAAACAATAAAGTCCTTTGATAATATCCAGAAAACACAAACACAGGGGCTGTGGCAATATCTGTGATTGAGTTAGCCAAAAAAAAGCAGATATTTCCCCTTTCATCCAGTCATATCCGGACAAAGTGGTGTGGAATTTATATACAAAAGACCAAGCAAATCATAGTAAAATGGTTTTGGAGAAAAGCAAAGTCCTTTCTTTAGGCAAGTGCATAAAATGTCATGTATACAAACAGAAATATCATGTTTGCTTGCCGCAGTTCCTCTAGTTTTCTCCCAAGAATACAGGAATAGGAAGAACTGGTTTCTGCATGTGGAACCAGTGATTGTTTCCCTGTACAAAATTAAATGCTCCCTGATTAAAAAAAAAACGTTCAAAACCATAATGACCATTGATAATATCCAGAAAACACAAACACAGGGGCTGTGGCAATATCTGGGATTGAGTTAGCCAAAACAAAACCGGATATTTCCGGTTTCATGCAGTCATATCCGGACAAAGTGGTGTGGAATTTGTATGAAATAGACCAAGCAAATCATAGTAAAAATGGTTTTGGAGAAAAGCAAACTCCTTTCTTTAGGCAAGTGCATAAAATGTCATGTATACAAACAGAAATATCATGTTTGTTTGCCGCAGTTCCTCTAGTTTCTCGCTTAGAAAATAAGAATGTGTAGAGCTGGTGTCTCCATGTGGAACCACTGAGTGTTTCCCAGTACAAAATTAAATGTTCCCTGATAAAAATAAATTCAAAACAATAATGACCATTGATAATATCCAGAAAACACAAACACAGAGGCTGTGGCAATCTGGGATTGAGTTAGCCAAAACAAAACCGGATATTTCCGGTTTCATGCAGTCATATCCGGACAAAGTGGTGTGGAATTTGTATGCAATAGACCAAGCAAATCATAGTAAAAATGGTTTTGGAGAAAAGCAAACTCCTTTCTTCAGGCAAGTGCATAAAATGTCATGTATACAAACAGAAATATCATGTTTGTTTGCCGCAGTTCCTCTAGTTTTCTCCCTAGAATACCCGAATAGGAAGAACTGGTTTCTGCATGTGGATCCAGTGATTGTTTCCCTGTACAAAATTAAATGCTCCCTGATAAAAAAACGTTCAAAACAATAATGACCATTGATAATATCCAGAAAACACAAACACAGAGGCTGTGGCAATCTGGTATTGAGTTAGCCAAAACAAAACCGGATATTTCCGGTTTCATGCTGTCATATCCGGACAAAGTGGTGTGGAATTTGTATGCAATAGACCAAGCAAATCATAGTACAAATGGTTTTGGAGAAAAGCAAAGTCCTTTCTTTAGGCAAGTGCATAAAATGTCATGTATACAAACAGAAATATCATGTTTGCTTGCCGCAGTTCCTCTAGTTTTCTCCCAAGAATAAACGAATAGGAAGAACTTGTTTCTGCATGTGGAACCAGTGATTATTTTCCTGTACAAAATTAAATGCTCCCTGATTAAAAAATACGTTCCAAACAATAATGACCATTGATAATATCCAGAAAACACAAACACAGGGGCTGTGGCAATATCTGGGATTGAGTTAGCCAAAACAAAACCGGATATTTCCGGTTTCATGCAGTCATATCCGGACAAAGTGGTGTGGAATTTGTATGCAATAGACCAAGCAAATCATAGTAAAAATGGTTTTGGAGAAAATCAAACTCCTTTCTTTAGGCAAGTGCATAAAATGTCATGTATACAAACAGAAATATCATGTTTGTTTGCCGCAGTTCCTCTAGTTTCTCGCTTAGAAAATACGAATGTGTAGAGCTGGAGTCTCCATGTGGAACCACTGAGTGTTTCCCAGTACAAAATTAAATGTTCCCTGATAAAAAAAATTCAAAACAATAATGACCATTGATAATATCCAGAAAACACAAACACAGAGGCTGTGGCAATCTGGGATTGAGTTAGCCAAAACAAAACCGGATATTTCCGGTTTCATGCAGTCATATCCGGACAAAGTGGTGTGGAATTTGTATGCAATAGACCAAGCAAATCATAGTAAAAATGGTTTTGGAGAAAAGCAAACTCCTTTCTTCAGGCAAGTGCATAAAATGTCATGTATACAAACAGAAATATCATGTTTGTTTGCCGCCGTTCCTCTAGATTTCTCCCTAGAATACCCGAATAGGAAGAACTGGTTTCTGCATGTGGAACCAGTGATTGTTTCCCTGTACAAAATTAAATGCTCCCTGATTAAAAAAAAACATTCAAAACAATAATGACCATTGATAATATCCAGAAAACACAAACACAGGGGCTGTGGCAATATCTGGGATTGAGTTAGCCAAAAGAAAACCGGATATTTGCGGTTTCATGCAGTCATATCCGGAAAAAGTGGTGTGGAATTTGTATGCAATAGACCAAGCAAATCATAGTAAAAATGGTTTTGGAGAAAAGCAAACTCCTTTCTTTAGGCAAGTGCATAAAATGTCATGTATACAAACAGAAATATCATGTTTGTTTGCAGCAGTTCTTCTAGCTTTCTCCTAGAAAATACGAATGTGTAGAGCTGGTGTCTCCATGTGGAACCAATTAGAGTTTCCCAGTACAAAATTAAATGTTCCCTGATAAAAAACATTCAAAACAATAAAGTCCTTTGATAATATCCAGAAAACACAAACACAGAGGCTGTCGCAATATCTGTGATTGAGTTAGCCAAAACAAAAGCGGATATTTCCCCTTTCATCCAGTCATATCCGGACAAAGTGGTGTGGAATTTATATGCAATAGACCAAGCAAATCATAGTAAAATGGTTTTGGAGAAAAGCAAAGTCCTTTCTTTAGCAAAGTGCATAAAATGTCATGTATACAAACAGAGATATCATGTTTGTTTGCCACAGTTCCTCTAGTTTTCGCCACAGAATACACGAATAGGAAGAACTGGTTTCTCCATGTGGAACTACTGATTGTTTCCCTGTACAAAATTAAATGCTCCATGATTAAAAAAAAACGTTCAAAACCATAATGACCATTGATAATATCCAGAAAACACAAACACAGGGGCTGCGGCAATATCTGGGATTGAGTTAGCCAAAACAAAACCGGATATTTCCGGTTTCATGCAGTCATATCCGGACAAAGTGGTGTGGAATTTGTATGCAATAGACCAAGCAAATCATAGTAAAAATGGTTTTGGAGAAAAGCAAACTCCTTTCTTTAGGCAAGTGCATAAAATGTCATGTATACAAACAGAAATATCATGTTTGTTTGTCGCAGTTCCTCTAGTTTCTCGCTTAGAAAGTACGAATGTGTAGAGCTGGTGTCTCCATGTGGAACCACTGAGTGTTTCCCAGTACAAAATTTAATGTTCCCTGAGAAAAAAAAATGTTTCAAAACAATAAAGTCCTTTGATAATATCCAGAAAACACAAACACAGGGGCTGTGGCAATATCTGGGATTGAGTTAGCCAAATCAAAACCGGATATTTCCGGTTTCATGCAGTCATATCCGGACAAATTGTTCTGGAGTTCCTATGCAATGAACCGAGAAAATCACAGTAAAAATGGTTTTGGAGAAAAGCAAAGTCCTTTCTTTAGGCAAGTGCATAAAATGTCATGTATACAAACAGAAATATCATGTTTGCTTGCCGCAGTTCCTCTAGTTTTCTCCCTAGAATACCCGAATAGGAAGAACTGGTTTCTGCATGTGGATCCAGTGATTGTTTCCCTGTACAAAATTAAATGCTCCCTGATAATAAAAACGTTCAAAACAATAATGACAATTGATAATATCCAGAAAACACAAACACAGAGGCTGTGGCAATCTGGTATTGAGTTAGCCAAAACAAAACCGGATATTTCCGGTTTCATGCAGTCATATCCGGACAAAGTGGTGTGGAATTTGTATGCAATAAAGCAAGCAAATCATAGTAAAAATGGTTTTGGAGAAAAGCAAACTCCTTTCTTTAGGCAAGTGCATAAAATGTCATGTATACAAACAGAAATATCATGTTTGTTTGCCGCAGTTCCTCTAGTTTCTCGCTTAGAAAATAAGAATGTGTAGAGCTGGTGTCTCCATGTGGAACCACTGAGTGTTTCCCAGTACAAAATTAAATGTTCCCTGATAAAAATAAATTCAAAACAATAATGACCATTGATAATATCCAGAAAACACAAACACAGAGGCTGTGGCAATCTGGGATTGAGTTAGCCAAAACAAAACCGGATATTTCCGGTTTCATGCAGTCATATCCGGACAAAGTGGTGTGGAATTTGTATGCAATAGACCAAGCAAATCATAGTAAAAATGGTTTTGGAGAAAAGCAAACTCCTTTCTTCAGGCAAGTGCATAAAATGTCATGTATACAAACAGAAATATCATGTTTGTTTGCCGCAGTTCCTCTAGTTTTCTCCCTAGAATACCCGAATAGGAAGAACTGGTTTCTGCATGTGGATCCAGTGATTGTTTCCCTGTACAAAATTAAATGCTCCCTGATAAAAAAACGTT
The DNA here is from genome assembly GCF_033115175.1 of Lepus europaeus. NCBI lineage: Eukaryota > Metazoa > Chordata > Mammalia > Lagomorpha > Leporidae > Lepus > Lepus europaeus. The sequence continues at coordinate 67,228 of NW_026909106.1, read as the reverse complement.
CAAAACAATAATGACCATTGATAATATCCAGAAAACAGAAACACAGAGGCTGTGGCAATCTGGTATTGAGTTAGCCAAAACAAAACCGGATATTTCCGGTTTCATGCTGTCATATCCGGACAAAGTGGTGTGGAATTTGTATGCAATAGACCAAGCAAATCATAGTACAAATGGTTTTGGAGAAAAGCAAAGTCCTTTCTTTAGGCAAGTGCATAAAATGTCATGTATACAAACAGAAATATCATGTTTGCTTGCCGCAGTTCCTCTAGTTTTCTCCCAAGAATAAACGAATAGGAAGAACTTGTTTCTGCATGTGGAACCAGTGATTATTTTCCTGTACAAAATTAAATGCTCCCTGATTAAAAAATACGTTCCAAACAATAATGACCATTGATAATATCCAGAAAACACAAACACAGGGGCTGTGTCAATATCTGGGATTGAGTTAGCCAAAACAAAACCGGATATTTCCGGTTTCATGCAGTCATATCCGGACAAAGTGGTGTGGAATTTGTATGCAATAGACCAAGCAAATCATAGTAAAAATGGTTTTGGAGAAAATCAAACTCCTTTCTTTAGGCAAGTGCATAAAATGTCATGTATACAAACAGAAATATCATGTTTGTTTGCCGCAGTTCCTCTAGTTTCTCGCTTAGAAAATACGAATGTGTAGAGCTGGAGTCTCCATGTGGAACCACTGAGTGTTTCCCAGTACAAAATTAAATGTTCCCTGATAAAAAAAATTCAAAACAATAATGACCATTGATAATATCCAGAAAACACAAACACAGAGGCTGTGGCAATCTGGGATTGAGTTAGCCAAAACAAAACCGGATATTTCCGGTTTCATGCAGTCATATCCGGACAAAGTGGTGTGGAATTTGTATGCAATAGACCAAGCAAATCATAGTAAAAATGGTTTTGGAGAAAAGCAAACTCCTTTCTTCAGGCAAGTGCATAAAATGTCATGTATACAAACAGAAATATCATGTTTGTTTGCCGCCGTTCCTCTAGATTTCTCCCTAGAATACCCGAATAGGAAGAACTGGTTTCTGCATGTGGAACCAGTGATTGTTTCCCTGTACAAAATTAAATGCTCCCTGATTAAAAAAAAACATTCAAAACAATAATGACCATTGATAATATCCAGAAAACACAAACACAGGGGCTGTGGCAATATCTGGGATTGAGTTAGCCAAAAGAAAACCGGATATTTGCGGTTTCATGCAGTCATATCCGGAAAAAGTGGTGTGGAATTTGTATGCAATAGACCAAGCAAATCATAGTAAAAATGGTTTTGGAGAAAAGCAAACTCCTTTCTTTAGGCAAGTGCATAAAATGTCATGTATACAAACAGAAATATCATGTTTGTTTGCAGCAGTTCTTCTAGCTTTCTCCTAGAAAATACGAATGTGTAGAGCTGGTGTCTCCATGTGGAACCAATTAGAGTTTCCCAGTACAAAATTAAATGTTCCCTGATAAAAAACATTCAAAACAATAAAGTCCTTTGATAATATCCAGAAAACACAAACACAGAGGCTGTCGCAATATCTGTGATTGAGTTAGCCAAAACAAAAGCGGATATTTCCCCTTTCATCCAGTCATATCCGGACAAAGTGGTGTGGAATTTATATGCAATAGACCAAGCAAATCATAGTAAAATGGTTTTGGAGAAAAGCAAAGTCCTTTCTTTAGCAAAGTGCATAAAATGTCATGTATACAAACAGAGATATCATGTTTGTTTGCCACAGTTCCTCTAGTTTTCGCCACAGAATACACGAATAGGAAGAACTGGTTTCTCCATGTGGAACTACTGATTGTTTCCCTGTACAAAATTAAATGCTCCATGATTAAAAAAAAACGTTCAAAACCATAATGACCATTGATAATATCCAGAAAACACAAACACAGGGGCTGCGGCAATATCTGGGATTGAGTTAGCCAAAACAAAACCGGATATTTGCGGTTTCATGCAGTCATATCCGGACAAAGTGGTGTGGAATTTGTATGCAATAGACCAAGCAAATCATAGTAAAAATGGTTTTGGAGAAAAGCAAACTCCTTTCTTTAGGCAAGTGCATAAAATGTCATGTATACAAACAGAAATATCATGTTTGTTTGTCGCAGTTCCTCTAGTTTCTCGCTTAGAAAGTACGAATGTGTAGAGCTGGTGTCTCCATGTGGAACCACTGAGTGTTTCCCAGTACAAAATTTAATGTTCCCTGAGAAAAAAAATGTTTCAAAACAATAAAGTCCTTTGATAATATCCAGAAAACACAAACACAGGGGCTGTGGCAATATCTGGGATTGAGTTAGCCAAATCAAAACCGGATATTTCCGGTTTCATGCAGTCATATCCGGAAAAATTGTTCTGGAGTTCCTATGCAATGAACCGAGAAAATCACAGTAAAAATGGTTTTGGAGAAAAGCAAAGTCCTTTCTTTAGGCAAGTGCATAAAATGTCATGTATACAAACAGAAATATCATGTTTGCTTGCCGCAGTTCCTCTAGTTTTCTCCCTAGAATACCCGAATAGGAAGAACTGGTTTCTGCATGTGGATCCAGTGATTGTTTCCCTGTACAAAATTAAATGCTCCCTGATAATAAAAACGTTCAAAACAATAATGACAATTGATAATATCCAGAAAACACAAACACAGAGGCTGTGGCAATCTGGTATTGAGTTAGCCAAAACAAAACCGGATATTTCCGGTTTCATGCAGTCATATCCGGACAAAGTGGTGTGGAATTTGTATGCAATAAAGCAAGCAAATCATAGTACAAATGGTTTTGGAGAAAAGCAAAGTCCTTTCTTTAGGCAAGTGCATAAAATGTCATGTATACAAACAGAAATATCATGTTTCTTGCCGCAGTTCCTCTAGTTTTCTCCCAAGAATAAACGAATAGGAAGAACTGGTTTCTGCATGTGGAACCAGTGATTATTTCCCTGTACAAAATTAAATGCTCCCTGATTAAAAAAAACGTTCCAAACAATAATGACCATTGATAATATCCAGAAAACACAAACACAGGGGCTGTGGCAATATCTGGGATTGAGTTACCAAAACAAAACCGGATATTTCCGGTTTCATGCAGTCATATCCGGACAAAGTGGTGTGGAATTTGTATGCAATAGACCAAGCAAATCATAGTAAAAATGGTTTTGGAGAAAAGCAAACTCCTTTCTTTAGGCAAGTGCATAAAATGTCATGTATACAAACAGAAATATCATGTTTGTTTGCCGCAGTTCCTCTAGGTTCTCGCTTAGAAAATACGAATGTGTAGAGCTGGATTCTCCATGTGGAACCACTGAGTGTTTCCCAGTACAAAATTAAATGCTCCCTGATAAAAAAAATTCAAAACAATAATGACCATTGATAATATCCAGAAAACACAAACACAGAGGCTGTGGCAATCTGGGATTGAGTTAGCCAAAACAAAACCGGATATTTCCGGTTCATGCAGTCATATCCGGACAAAGTGGTGTGCAATTTGTATGCAATAGACCAAGCAAATCATAGTAAAAATGGTTTTGGAGAAAAGCAAACTCCTTTCTTCAGGCAAGTGCATAAAATGTCATGTATACAAACAGAAATATCATGTTTGTTTGCCGCCGTTCCTCTAGATTTCTCCCTAGAATACCCGAATAGGAAGAACTGGTTTCTGCATGTGGATCCAGTGATTGTTTCCCAGTACAAAATTCAATGCTCCCTGATAAAAAAAAAACGTTCAAAAAAATAAGGACCGTTGATAATATCCAGAAAACACAAACACAGAGGCTGTGGCAATCTGGGATTGAGTTAGCCAAAACAAAACCGGATATTTCCGGTTTCATGCAGTCATATCCGGACAAAGTGGTGTGGAATTTGTATGCAATAGAACAAGCAAATCATAGTAAAAATGGTTTTGGAGAAAAGCAAACTCCTTTCTTCAGGCAAGTGCATAAAATGTCATGTATACAAACAGAAATATCATGTTTGTTTGCCGCCATTCCTCTAGATTTCTCCCTAGAATACCCGAATAGGAAGAACTGGTTTCTGCATGTGGAACCAGTGATTGTTTCCCTGTACAAAATTAAATGTTCCCTGATTAAAGAAAACGTTCAAAACCATAATGACCATTGATAATATCCAGAAAACACAAACACAGGGGCTGTGGCAATATCTGGGATTGAGTTAGCCAAAAGAAAACCGGATATTTGCGGTTTCATGCAGTCATATCCGGACAAAGTGGTGTGGAATTTGTATGCAATAGACCAAGCAAATCATAGTAAAAATGGTTTTGGAGAAAAGCAAACTCCTTTCTTTAGGCAAGTGCATAAAATGTCATGTATACAAACAGAGATATCATGTTTGTTTGCCGCAGTTCCTCTAGATTTCGCCGCAGAATACACGAATAGGAAGAACTGGTTTCTCCATGTGGAACTACTGATTGTTTCCCTGTACAAAATTAAATGCTCCATGATTAAAAAAAAAACGTTCAAAACCATAATGACCATTGATAATATCCAGAAAACACAAACACAGGGGCTGCGGCAATATCTGGGATTGAGTTAGCCAAAACAAAACCGGATATTTCCGGTTTCATGCAGTCATATCCGGACAAAGTGGTGTGGAATTTGTATGCAATAGACCAAGCAAATCATAGTAAAAATGGTTTTGGAGAAAAGCAAACTCCTTTCTTCAGGCAAGTGCATAAAATGTCATGTATACAAACAGAAATATCATGTTTGTTTGCCGCAGTTCCTCTAGATTCTCGCTTAGAAAATACGAATGTGTAGAGCTGGTGTCTCCATGTGGAACCACTGAGTGTTTCCCAGTACAAAATTAAATGTTCCCTGAGAAAAAAAATTCAAAACAATAATGACCATTGATAATATCCAGAAAACACAAACAAAGAGGCTGTGGCAATCTGGGATTGAGTTAGCCAAAACAAAACCGGATATTTCCGGTTTCATGCAGTCATATCAGGACAAAGTGGTGTGGAATTTGTATGCAATAGACCAAGCAAATCATAGTAAAAATGGTTTTGGAGAAAAGCAAACTCATTTCTTCAGGCAAGTGCATAAAATGTCATGTATACAAACAGAAATATCATGTTTGTTTGCCGCCGTTCCTCTAGATTTCTCCCTAGAATACCCGAATAGGAAAAACTGGTTTCTGCATGTGGATCCAGTGATTGTTTCCCAGTACAAAATTCAATGCTCCCTGATGAAAAAAAAACGTTCAAAACAATAATGAGCATTCATAATATCCAGAAAACACAAACACAGGGGCTGTGGCAATATCTGGGATTGAGTTAGCCAAAACAAAACCGGATATTTACCCTTTCATCCAGTCATATCCGGACAAAGTGGTGTGGAATTTGTATGCAATAGACCAAGCAAATCATAGTAAAAATGGTTTTGGAGAAAAGCATATTCATTTCTTTAGGCAGGTGCATAAAATGTCATGTATACAAACAGAAATATCATGTTTGCTTGCCGCAGTTCCTCTAGTTTTCTCCCTAGAATACACGAATAGGAAGAACTGGTTTCTGCATGTGGAATCAGTGATTGTTTCCCTGCAAAAAATTAAATGCTCACTGATAAAAAAAACGTTCAAAACAATAATGACCATTGGTAATATCCAGAAAACACAAACACAGAGGCTGTGACAATATCTGGGATTGAGTTACCAAAACAAAACCGGATATTTCCGGTTTCATGCAGTCATATCCGGACAAAGTGGTGTGGAATTTGTATGCAATAGACCAAGCAAATCATAGTAAAAATGGTTTTGGAGAAAAGCAAACTCCTTTCTTTAGGCAAGTGCATAAAATGTCATGTATACAAACAGAAATATCATGTTTGTTTGCCACAGTTCTTCTAGCTTTCTCCTAGAAAATACGAATGTGTAGAGCTGGTGTCTCCATGTGGAACCACTGAGTGTTTCCCAGTACAAAATTAAATGTTCCCTGATAAAAAACATTGAAAACAATAAAGTCCTTTGATAATATCCAGAAAACACAAACACAGGGGCTGTGGCAATATCTGTGATTGAGTTAGCCAAAAAAAAGCAGATATTTCCCCTTTCATCCAGTCATATCCGGACAAAGTGGTGTGGAATTTATATACAAAAGACCAAGCAAATCATAGTAAAATGGTTTTGGAGAAAAGCAAAGTCCTTTCTTTAGGCAAGTGCATAAAATGTCATGTATACAAACAGAAATATCATGTTTGTTTGCCGCCGTTCCTCTAGATTTCTCCCTAGAATACCCGAATAGGAAGAACTGGTTTCTGCATGTGGATCCAGTGATTGTTTCCCAGTACAAAATTCAATGCTCCCTGATAAAAAAAAAACGTTCAAAAAAATAAGGACCGTTGATAATATCCAGAAAACACAAACACAGAGGCTGTGGCAATCTGGGATTGAGTTAGCCAAAACAAAACCGGATATTTCCGGTTTCATGCAGTCATATCCGGACAAAGTGGTGTGGAATTTGTATGCAATAGAACAAGCAAATCATAGTAAAAATGGTTTTGGAGAAAAGCAAACTCCTTTCTTCAGGCAAGTGCATAAAATGTCATGTATACAAACAGAAATATCATGTTTGTTTGCCGCCATTCCTCTAGATTTCTCCCTAGAATACCCGAATAGGAAGAACTGGTTTCTGCATGTGGAACCAGTGATTGTTTCCCTGTACAAAATTAAATGTTCCCTGATTAAAGAAAACGTTCAAAACCATAATGACCATTGATAATATCCAGAAAACACAAACACAGGGGCTGTGGCAATATCTGGGATTGAGTTAGCCAAAAGAAAACCGGATATTTGCGGTTTCATGCAGTCATATCCGGACAAAGTGGTGTGGAATTTGTATGCAATAGACCAAGCAAATCATAGTAAAAATGGTTTTGGAGAAAAGCAAACTCCTTTCTTTAGGCAAGTGCATAAAATGTCATGTATACAAACAGAGATATCATGTTTGTTTGCCGCAGTTCCTCTAGATTTCGCCGCAGAATACACGAATAGGAAGAACTGGTTTCTCCATGTGGAACTACTGATTGTTTCCCTGTACAAAATTAAATGCTCCATGATTAAAAAAAAAACGTTCAAAACCATAATGACCATTGATAATATCCAGAAAACACAAACACAGGGGCTGCGGCAATATCTGGGATTGAGTTAGCCAAAACAAAACCGGATATTTCCGGTTTCATGCAGTCATATCCGGACAAAGTGGTGTGGAATTTGTATGCAATAGACCAAGCAAATCATAGTAAAAATGGTTTTGGAGAAAAGCAAACTCCTTTCTTCAGGCAAGTGCATAAAATGTCATGTATACAAACAGAAATATCATGTTTGTTTGCCGCAGTTCCTCTAGATTCTCGCTTAGAAAATACGAATGTGTAGAGCTGGTGTCTCCATGTGGAACCACTGAGTGTTTCCCAGTACAAAATTAAATGTTCCCTGAGAAAAAAAATTCAAAACAATAATGACCATTGATAATATCCAGAAAACACAAACAAAGAGGCTGTGGCAATCTGGGATTGAGTTAGCCAAAACAAAACCGGATATTTCCGGTTTCATGCAGTCATATCAGGACAAAGTGGTGTGGAATTTGTATGCAATAGACCAAGCAAATCATAGTAAAAATGGTTTTGGAGAAAAGCAAACTCATTTCTTCAGGCAAGTGCATAAAATGTCATGTATACAAACAGAAATATCATGTTTGTTTGCCGCCGTTCCTCTAGATTTCTCCCTAGAATACCCGAATAGGAAAAACTGGTTTCTGCATGTGGATCCAGTGATTGTTTCCCAGTACAAAATTCAATGCTCCCTGATGAAAAAAAAACGTTCAAAACAATAATGAGCATTCATAATATCCAGAAAACACAAACACAGGGGCTGTGGCAATATCTGGGATTGAGTTAGCCAAAACAAAACCGGATATTTACCCTTTCATCCAGTCATATCCGGACAAAGTGGTGTGGAATTTGTATGCAATAGACCAAGCAAATCATAGTAAAAATGGTTTTGGAGAAAAGCATATTCATTTCTTTAGGCAGGTGCATAAAATGTCATGTATACAAACAGAAATATCATGTTTGCTTGCCGCAGTTCCTCTAGTTTTCTCCCTAGAATACACGAATAGGAAGAACTGGTTTCTGCATGTGGAATCAGTGATTGTTTCCCTGCAAAAAATTAAATGCTCACTGATAAAAAAAACGTTCAAAACAATAATGACCATTGGTAATATCCAGAAAACACAAACACAGAGGCTGTGACAATATCTCGATTGAGTTACCAAAACAAAACCGGATATTTCCGGTTTCATGCAGTCATATCCGGACAAAGTGGTGTGGAATTTGTATGCAATAGACCAAGCAAATCATAGTAAAAATGGTTTTGGAGAAAAGCAAACTCCTTTCTTTAGGCAAGTGCATAAAATGTCATGTATACAAACAGAAATATCATGTTTGTTTGCCACAGTTCTTCTAGCTTTCTCCTAGAAAATACGAATGTGTAGAGCTGGTGTCTCCATGTGGAACCACTGAGTGTTTCCCAGTACAAAATTAAATGTTCCCTGATAAAAAACATTGAAAACAATAAAGTCCTTTGATAATATCCAGAAAACACAAACACAGGGGCTGTGGCAATATCTGTGATTGAGTTAGCCAAAAAAAAGCAGATATTTCCCCTTTCATCCAGTCATATCCGGACAAAGTGGTGTGGAATTTATATACAAAAGACCAAGCAAATCATAGTAAAATGGTTTTGGAGAAAAGCAAAGTCCTTTCTTTAGGCAAGTGCATAAAATGTCATGTATACAAACAGAAATATCATGTTTGCTTGCCGCAGTTCCTCTAGTTTTCTCCCAAGAATACAGGAATAGGAAGAACTGGTTTCTGCATGTGGAACCAGTGATTGTTTCCCTGTACAAAATTAAATGCTCCCTGATTAAAAAAAAAACGTTCAAAACCATAATGACCATTGATAATATCCAGAAAACACAAACACAGGGGCTGTGGCAATATCTGGGATTGAGTTAGCCAAAACAAAACCGGATATTTCCGGTTTCATGCAGTCATATCCGGACAAAGTGGTGTGGAATTTGTATGCAATAGACCAAGCAAATCATAGTAAAAATGGTTTTGGAGAAAAGCAAACTCCTTTCTTCAGGCAAGTGCATAAAATGTCATGTATACAAACAGAAATATCATGTTTGTTTGCCGCAGTTCCTCTAGTTTTCTCCCTAGAATACCCGAATAGGAAGAACTGGTTTCTGCATGTGGATCCAGTGATTGTTTCCCTGTACAAAATTAAATGCTCCCTGATAAAAAAACGTTCAAAACAATAATGACCATTGATAATATCCAGAAAACAGAAACACAGAGGCTGTGGCAATCTGGTATTGAGTTAGCCAAAACAAAACCGGATATTTCCGGTTTCATGCTGTCATATCCGGACAAAGTGGTGTGGAATTTGTATGCAATAGACCAAGCAAATCATAGTACAAATGGTTTTGGAGAAAAGCAAAGTCCTTTCTTTAGGCAAGTGCATAAAATGTCATGTATACAAACAGAAATATCATGTTTGCTTGCCGCAGTTCCTCTAGTTTTCTCCCAAGAATAAACGAATAGGAAGAACTTGTTTCTGCATGTGGAACCAGTGATTATTTTCCTGTACAAAATTAAATGCTCCCTGATTAAAAAATACGTTCCAAACAATAATGACCATTGATAATATCCAGAAAACACAAACACAGGGGCTGTGGCAATATCTGGGATTGAGTTAGCCAAAACAAAACCGGATATTTCCGGTTTCATGCAGTCATATCCGGACAAAGTGGTGTGGAATTTGTATGCAATAGACCAAGCAAATCATAGTAAAAATGGTTTTGGAGAAAATCAAACTCCTTTCTTTAGGCAAGTGCATAAAATGTCATGTATACAAACAGAAATATCATGTTTGTTTGCCGCAGTTCCTCTAGTTTCTCGCTTAGAAAATACGAATGTGTAGAGCTGGAGTCTCCATGTGGAACCACTGAGTGTTTCCCAGTACAAAATTAAATGTTCCCTGATAAAAAAAATTCAAAACAATAATGACCATTGATAATATCCAGAAAACACAAACACAGAGGCTGTGGCAATCTGGGATTGAGTTAGCCAAAACAAAACCGGATATTTCCGGTTTCATGCAGTCATATCCGGACAAAGTGGTGTGGAATTTGTATGCAATAGACCAAGCAAATCATAGTAAAAATGGTTTTGGAGAAAAGCAAACTCCTTTCTTCAGGCAAGTGCATAAAATGTCATGTATACAAACAGAAATATCATGTTTGTTTGCCGCCGTTCCTCTAGATTTCTCCCTAGAATACCCGAATAGGAAGAACTGGTTTCTGCATGTGGAACCAGTGATTGTTTCCCTGTACAAAATTAAATGCTCCCTGATTAAAAAAAAACATTCAAAACAATAATGACCATTGATAATATCCAGAAAACACAAACACAGGGGCTGTGGCAATATCTGGGATTGAGTTAGCCAAAACAAAACCGGATATTTCCGGTTTCATGCAGTCATATCCGGAAAAAGTGGTGTGGAATTTGTATGCAATAGACCAAGCAAATCATAGTAAAAATGGTTTTGGAGAAAAGCAAACTCCTTTCTTTAGGCAAGTGCATAAAATGTCATGTATACAAACAGAAATATCATGTTTGTTTGCAGCAGTTCTTCTAGCTTTCTCCTAGAAAATACGAATGTGTAGAGCTGGTGTCTCCATGTGGAACCAATTAGAGTTTCCCAGTACAAAATTAAATGTTCCCTGATAAAAAACATTCAAAACAATAAAGTCCTTTGATAATATCCAGAAAACACAAACACAGAGGCTGTCGCAATATCTGTGATTGAGTTAGCCAAAACAAAAGCGGATATTTCCCCTTTCATCCAGTCATATCCGGACAAAGTGGTGTGGAATTTATATGCAATAGACCAAGCAAATCATAGTAAAATGGTTTTGGAGAAAAGCAAAGTCCTTTCTTTAGCAAAGTGCATAAAATGTCATGTATACAAACAGAGATATCATGTTTGTTTGCCACAGTTCCTCTAGTTTTCGCCACAGAATACACGAATAGGAAGAACTGGTTTCTCCATGTGGAACTACTGATTGTTTCCCTGTACAAAATTAAATGCTCCATGATTAAAAAAATACGTTCAAAACCATAATGACCATTGATAATATCCAGAAAACACAAACACAGGGGCTGCGGCAATATCTGGGATTGAGTTAGCCAAAACAAAACCGGATATTTCCGGTTTCATGCAGTCATATCCGGACAAAGTGGTGTGGAATTTGTATGCAATAGACCAAGCAAATCATAGTAAAAATGGTTTTGGAGAAAAGCAAACTCCTTTCTTTAGGCAAGTGCATAAAATGTCATGTATACAAACAGAAATATCATGTTTGTTTGTCGCAGTTCCTCTAGTTTCTCGCTTAGAAAGTACGAATGTGTAGAGCTGGTGTCTCCATGTGGAACCACTGAGTGTTTCCCAGTACAAAATTTAATGTTCCCTGATAAAAAAAAATGTTTCAAAACAATAAAGTCCTTTGATAATATCCAGAAAACACAAACACAGGGGCTGTGGCAATATCTGGGATTGAGTTAGCCAAATCAAAACCGGATATTTCCGGTTTCATGCAGTCATATCCGGACAAATTGTTCTGGAGTTCCTATGCAATGAACCGAGAAAATCACAGTAAAAATGGTTTTGGAGAAAAGCAAAGTCCTTTCTTTAGGCAAGTGCATAAAATGTCATGTATACAAACAGAAATATCATGTTTGCTTGCCGCAGTTCCTCTAGTTTTCTCCCTAGAATACCCGAATAGGAAGAACTGGTTTCTGCATGTGGATCCAGTGATTGTTTCCCTGTACAAAATTAAATGCTCCCTGATAATAAAAACGTTCAAAACAATAATGACAATTGATAATATCCAGAAAACACAAACACAGAGGCTGTGGCAATCTGGTATTGAGTTAGCCAAAACAAAACCGGATATTTCCGGTTTCATGCAGTCATATCCGGACAAAGTGGTGTGGAATTTGTATGCAATAAAGCAAGCAAATCATAGTAAAAATGGTTTTGGAGAAAAGCAAACTCCTTTCTTTAGGCAAGTGCATAAAATGTCATGTATACAAACAGAAATATCATGTTTGTTTGCCGCAGTTCCTCTAGTTTCTCGCTTAGAAAATAAGAATGTGTAGAGCTGGTGTCTCCATGTGGAACCACTGAGTGTTTCCCAGTACAAAATTAAATGTTCCCTGATAAAAATAAATTCAAAACAATAATGACCATTGATAATATCCAGAAAACACAAACACAGAGGCTGTGGCAATCTGGGATTGAGTTAGCCAAAACAAAACCGGATATTTCCGGTTTCATGCAGTCATATCCGGACAAAGTGGTGTGGAATTTGTATGCAATAGACCAAGCAAATCATAGTAAAAATGGTTTTGGAGAAAAGCAAAGTCCTTTCTTTATGCAACTGCATAAAATGTCATGTAAACAAACAGAAATATCATGTTTGTTTGCTGCAGTTCCTCTAGCATTCTCCGTAGAAAATACAAATGTTTAGAGCTGGTTTCTCCATGTGGAACCACTGAGGGTTTCCCAGTACAAAATTAAATGTTCCCTGATAAAAAAAAAGTTTCAAAAGAATTAATCCTTTGATAATATCCAGAAAACACAAACACAGGGGCTGTGGCAATATCTGGGATAGAGTTAGCCAATAGAAAACCGGATATTTCCGGTTTCAGGCAGTCATATCCAGACAAAGTGGTGTGGAATTTGTATGCAATAGACCAAGCAAATCATAGTAAAAATAGTTTTGGAGAAAAGCAAAGTCTTTTCATTAGGCAAGTGCATAAAATGCCATCTATACAAACAGAAATATCATGTTTGTTTGCCACAGTTCTTCTAGCTTTCTCCTAGAAAATACGAATGTGTAGAGCTGGTGTCTCCATGTGGAACCAATTAGAGTTTCCCAGTACAAAATTAAAAGTTCCCTGATAAAAACATTCAAAACAATAAAGTCCTTTGATAATATCCAGAAAACACAAACACAGAGGCTGTCGCAATATCTGGGATTGAGTTAGCCAAAACAAAAGTGGATATTTCCCCTTTCATCCAGTCATATCCAGACAAAGTGGTGTGGAATTCATATGCATTGGACTGAGAGAATTACAGCAAAATTGGTTTTGGAGAAAAGCAAAGTCATTTCATTAGGCAGGTGCATAAAATGTCATGTATACAAACAGAAATATCATGTTTGTTTGCCGCAGTTCCTCTAGATTTCTCCCCAGAAAATACAAATGTTTAGAGCTGGTTTCTCCATGTGGAACCACTGAGTGTTTCCCAGTACAAAATTAAATGTTCCCTAATAAAAAACATTCAAAACAATAAAGTCCTTTGATAATTTCCAGAAAACACAAACACAGAGGCTGTCGCAATATCTCTGATTGAGTTAGCCAAAACAAAAGCGGATATTTCCCCTTTCAACCAGTCATATCCGGACAAAGTGGTGTGGAATTGCTATGCAATGGACTGAGAGAATTACAGTAAAAATGGTTTTGGAGAAAAGCAAAGTCATTTCATTAGGCAGGTGCATAAAATGTCATGTATACAAACAGAAATATCATGTTTGTTTGCCGCAGTTCCTCTAGTTTCTCACTTAGAAAATACGAATTTGTAGAGCTGGTTTCTCCATGTGGAACCACTGAGTGTTTCCCAGTACAAAATTAAATGTTCCCTGATAAAAAACATTCAAAACAATAAAGTCCTTTGATAATATCCAGAAAACACAAACACAGAGGCTGTGGCAATATCTGGGATTGAGTTAGCCAAAACAAAACCGGATATTTCCGGTTTCATGCAGTCATATCTGGACAAAGTGGTGTGGAATTTGTATGCAATAGACCAAGCAAATCATAGTAAAAATGGTTTTGGAGAAAAGCAAAGTCCTTTCTCTAGGCAAGTGCATAAAATGCCATCTATGCAAACAGAAATATCATGTTTGTTTGCCGCATTCCTCTAGTTTTCTCCTAGAAAATACGAATGTGTTGAGCTGGTGTCTCCATGTGGAACCAATTAGAGTTTCCCTGTACAAAATTAAATGTTCCCTGATAAAAAACATTCAAAACAATAAAGTCCTTTGATAATATCCAGAAAACACAAACATAGAGGCTGTTGCAATATCTCTGATTGAGTTAGCCAAAACAAAAGCGGATATTTCCCCTTTCATCCAGTCATATCCAGACAAAGTGGTGTGGAATTCATATGCAATGGAGTGAGAGAATTACAGTAAAAATGGTTTTGGAGAAAAGCAAAGTCATTTCATTAGGCAGGTGCATAAAATGTCATGTATACAAACAGAAATATCATGTTTGTTTGCTGCAGTTCCTCTAGCATTCTCCGTAGAAAATACAAATGTTTAGAGCTGGTTTCTCCATGTGGAACCTCTGATTGTTTCCCTCTACAAAATTAAATGCTCCTTGATTAAAAAAAACATTGAAAACAATAATGACCATTGATAATATCCAGAAAACCCAAACACAGGGGCATTGGCAATATCTGGGATTGAGTTAGCCAAAACAAAACCGGATATTTCCGGTTTCATACAGTCATATCCGGACAAAGTGGTGTGGAATTTGTATGCAATAGACCAAGCAAATCAGAGTAAAAATGGTTTTGGAGAAAAGCAAAGTCTTTTCGTTAGGCAAGTGCATAAAATGCCATCTATACAAACAGAAATATCATGTTTGATTGCCGCAGTTCTTCTAGCTTTCTCCTAGAAAATACGAATGTGTAGAGCTGGTGTCTCCATGTGGAACCAATTAGAGTTTCCCAGTACAAAATTAAATGTTCCCTGATAAAAAACATTCAAAACAATAAAGTCCATTGATAATATCCAGAAAACACAAACACAGAGGCTGTGGCAATATCTGGGATTGAGTTAGCCAAAACAAAAGCGGATATTTCCGGTTTCATGCAGTCATATCCGGACAAAGTGGTGTGGAATTCGTATGCAATGGACGGAGAGAATTACAGTAAAAATGATTTTGTAGAAAAGCAAAGTCATTTCATTAGGCAGGTGCATAAAATGTCATGTATACAAACAGAAATATCATGTTTGTTTGCTGCAGTTCCTCTAGCATTCTCCGTAGAAAATACGAATGTGTAGAGCTGGTGTCTCCATGTGGAACCACTGAATGTTTCCCAGAACAAAATTAAATGTTCCCTGATGAAAAAAAAAACTTTCAAAACAATAATGACCATTGGTAATATCCAGAAAACACAAACACAGAGGTTGTGGCAATCTGGGATTGTGAGTTAGCCAAAACAAAACCGGATATTTCCAGTTTCATGCAGTCATATCCGGACAAAGTGGTGTGGAATTTGTATGCAATAGACCAAGCAAATCATAGTAAAAATGGTTTTGGAGAAAAGCAAAGTCCTTTCTTTATGCAACTGCATAAAATGTCATGTAAACAAACAGAAATATCATGTTTGTTTGCTGCAGTTCCTCTAGCATTCTCCGTAGAAAATACAAATGTTTAGAGCTGGTTTCTCCATGTGGAACCACTGAGGGTTTCCCAGTACAAAATTAAATGTTCCCTGATAAAAAAAAAGTTTCAAAAGAATTAATCCTTTGATAATATCCAGAAAACACAAACACAGGGGCTGTGGCAATATCTGGGATAGAGTTAGCCAATAGAAAACCGGATATTTCCGGTTTCAGGCAGTCATATCCAGACAAAGTGGTGTGGAATTTGTATGCAATAGACCAAGCAAATCATAGTAAAAATAGTTTTGGAGAAAAGCAAAGTCTTTTCATTAGGCAAGTGCATAAAATGCCATCTATACAAACAGAAATATCATGTTTGTTTGCCACAGTTCTTCTAGCTTTCTCCTAGAAAATACGAATGTGTAGAGCTGGTGTCTCCATGTGGAACCAATTAGAGTTTCCCAGTACAAAATTAAAAGTTCCCTGATAAAAACATTCAAAACAATAAAGTCCTTTGATAATATCCAGAAAACACAAACACAGAGGCTGTCGCAATATCTGGGATTGAGTTAGCCAAAACAAAAGTGGATATTTCCCCTTTCATCCAGTCATATCCAGACAAAGTGGTGTGGAATTCGTATGCATTGGACTGAGAGAATTACAGCAAAATTGGTTTTGGAGAAAAGCAAAGTCATTTCATTAGGCAGGTGCATAAAATGTCATGTATACAAACAGAAATATCATGTTTGTTTGCCGCAGTTCCTCTAGATTTCTCCCCAGAAAATACAAATGTTTAGAGCTGGTTTCTCCATGTGGAACCACTGAGTGTTTCCCAGTACAAAATTAAATGTTCCCTGATAAAAAACATTCAAAACAATAAAGTCCTTTGATAATTTCCAGAAAACACAAACACAGAGGCTGTGGCAATATCTGGGATTGAGTTAGCCAAAACAAAACCGGATATTTCCGGTTTCATGCAGTCATATCTGGACAAAGTGGTGTGGAATTTGTATGCAATAGACCAAGCAAATCATAGTAAAAATGGTTTTGGAGAAAAGCAAAGTCCTTTCTCTAGGCAAGTGCATAAAATGCCATCTATGCAAACAGAAATATCATGTTTGTTTGCCGCATTCCTCTAGTTTTCTCGTAGAAAATACGAATGTGTTGAGCTGGTGTCTCCATGTGGAACCAATTAGAGTTTCCCAGTACAAAATTAAATGTTCCCTGATAAAAAACATTCAAAACAATAAAGTCCTTTGATAATATCCAGAAAACACAAACACTGGGGCTGTGGCAATATCTCTGATTGAGTTAGCCAAAACAAAAGCGGATATTTCCCCTTTCATCCAGTCATATCCAGACAAAGTGGTGTGGAATTCGTATGCATTGGACTGAGAGAATTACAGTAAAATTGGTTTTGGAGAAAAGCAAAGTCATTTCATTAGGCAGGTGCATAAAATGTCATGTATACAAACAGAAATATCATGTTTGCTTGCCGCAGTTCCTCTAGTTTTCTCCCTAGAATACACAATTAGGAAGAACTGGTTTCTGCATGTGGAACCAGTGATTGTTTCCCAGTACAAAATTAAATGCTCCCTGATTAAAAAAAAACGTTCCAAACAATAATGACCATTGATAATATCCAGAAAACACAAACACAGGGGCTGTGGCAATCTGGGATTGAGTTATCCAAAACAAAAGCCAATATTTCCGGTTTCATGCAGTCATATCCGGACAAAGTGGTGTGGAATTTGTATGCAATAGACCAAGCAAATCATAGTAAAAATGGTTTTGGAGAAAAGCAAAGTCTTTTCGTTAGGCAAGTGCATAAAATGCCATCTATACAAACAGAAATATCATGTTTGTTTACCGCTGTTCTTCTAGTTTTCTCCTAGAAAATACGAATGTGTAGAGCTGGTGTCTCCACGTGGAACCAATTAGAGTTTCCCAGTACAAAATTAAATGTTCCCTGATAAAAAACTTTCAAAACAGTAAAGTCCTTTGATAATATTCAGAAAACACAAACACAGAGGCTGTTGCAATATCTGTGATGGAGTTAGCCAAAACAAAAGCGGATATTTCCCCTTTCATCCAGTCATATCCGGACAAAGTGGTGTGGAATTTCTATGCAATAGACCAAGCAAATCATAGTAAAAATGGTTTTGGAGAAAAGCAAAGTCATTTCATTAGGCAGGTGCATAAAATGTCATGTATACACACAGAAATATCATGTTTGTATGCTGCAGTACGCCTAGCATTCTCCGTAGAAAATACAAATGTTTAGAGCTGGTTTCTCCATGTGGAACCACTGAGGGATTCCCAGTACAAAATTAAATGTTCCCTGATAAAAAAATTTCAAAACAATAATGTCCATTGATAATATCCACAAAGCACAAACACAGGGGCTTTAGCAATATCTGGGATTGAGTTAGCCAAAATTAAACCAGTTATTTCCGGTTTCATGCAGTCATATCCGGAAAAAGTGGTGTGGAATTCCTATGCAATGGACCGAGAAAATCATAGTAAAAATGGTTTTCTGAAAAGCAAAGTCCTTTCTTTAGGCAAGTGCATAAAATGTCATGTATACAAACAGAAATATCATGTTTGTTTGCCACAGTTCCTCTAGTTTTCTCCCTAGAATACACGAATAGGAAGAACTGGTTTCTGCATGTGGAACCAGTGATTGTTTCCCAGTACAAAATTAAATGCTCCCTGATTAAAAAAAAAACGTTCCAAAAAATAATGACCATTGATAATATCCAGAAAACACAAACAAAGAGGCTGTGGCACTCTGGGATTGAGTTAGCCAAAACAAAAGCCGAAATTTCCGGTTTCATGCAGTCATATCCGGACAAAGTGGTGTGGAATTCGTATGCAATGGACTGAGAGAATTACAGTAAAAATGGTTTTGGAGAAAAGCAAAGTCATTTCATTAGGCAGGTGCATAAAATGTCATGTATACAAACAGAAATATCATGTTTGTTTGCTGCAGTTCCTCTAGCATTCTCCGTAGAAAATACAAATGTTTAGAGCTGGTTTCTCCATGTGGAACCACTGAGTGTTTCCCAGTACAAAGTTTAATGTTCCCTGATAAAAAAAAAGTTTCAAAACAATAAAGTCCTTTGATAATATCCAGAAAACACAAACACAGGGGCTGTGGCAATATCTGGGATTGAGTTAGCCAAAAGAAAACCGGATATTTCCGGTTTCATCCAGTCATACCCGGAAAAAGTGCTGTGGAATTCCTATGCAGTAGACCAAGCAAATCATAGTAAAAATGGTTTTGGAGAAAAGCAAAGTCCTTTCTTTAGGCAAGTGCATAAAATGTCATGTATACAAACAGAAATATCATGTTTGCTTGCCGCAGTTAATCTCGTTTTCTCCCTAGAATACACAATTAGGAAGAACTGGTTTCTGCATGTGGAACCAGTGATTGTTTCCCAGTACAAAATTAAATGCTCCCTGATAAAAAAAAATTTCAAAACAATAATGACCATTGGTAATATCCAGAAAACACAAACACAGAGGCTGTGGCAATCTGGGATTGAGTTAGCCAAAACAAAAGCCGATATTTCCGGTTTCATGCAGTCATATCCGGACAAAGTGGTGTGGAATTTGTATGCAATAGACCAAGCAAATCATAGTAAAAATGGTTTTGGAGAAAAGCAAAGTCATTTCATTAGGCAGGTGCATAAAATGTCATGTATACAAACAGAAATATCATGTTTGTTTGCTGCAGTTCCTCTAGCATTCTCCGTAGAAAATACAAATGTTTACAGCTTGTTTCTCCATGTGGAACCACTGAGTGTTTCCCAGTACAAAATTAAATGTTCCCTGATAAAAAAAAGTTTCAAAAGAATAAAGTCCTTTGATAATATCCAGAAAACACAAACACAGTGGCTGTGGCAATATCTGGGATTGAGTTAGCCAAAAGAAAACCGGATATTTCCGGTTTCATCCAGTCATACCCGGAAAAAGTGCTGTGGAATTCCTATGCAGTAGACCAAGCAAATCATAGTAAAAATGGTTTTGGAGAAAAGCAAAGTCCTTTCTTTAGGCAAGTGCATAAAATGTCATGTATACAAACAGAAATATCATGTTTGCTTGCCGCAGTTCCTCTAGTTTTCTCCCTAGAATACACAATTAGGAAGAACTGGTTTCTGCATGTGGAACCAGTGATTGTTTCCCAGTACAAAATTAAATGCTCCCTGATTAAAAAAAAACGTTCCAAACAATAATGACCATTGATAATATCCAGAAAACACAAACACAGGGGCTGTGGCAATATCTGGGATTGAGTTAGCCAAAACAAAACCGGATATTTCCGGTTTCATGCAGTCATATCCGGACAAAGTGGTGTGGAATTTGTATGCAATAGACCAAGCAAATCATAGTAAAAATGGTTTTGGAGAAAAGCAAAGTCTTTTCGTTAGGCAAGTGCATAAAATGCCATCTATACAAACAGAAATATCATGTTTGTTTGCCGCAGTTCCTCTAGTTTTCTCCCTAGAATACACAAATAGGAAGAACTGGTTTCTGCATGTGGAACCAGTGATTGTTTCCCAGTACAAAATTAAATGCTCCCTGATAAAAAAAATTTTCAAAACAATAATGACCATTTGTAATATCCAGAAAACAGAAACACAGAGGCTGTGGCAATCTGGGATTGAGTTAGCCAAAACAAAAGCCGATATTTCCGGTTTCATGCAGTCATATCCGGACAAAGTGGTGTGGAATTCGTATGCAATGGACTGAGAGAATTACAGTAAAAATGGTTTTGGAGAAAAGCAAAGTCATTTCATTAGGCAGGTGCATAAAATGTCATGTATACAAACAGAAATATCATGTTTGTTTGCTGCAGTTCCTCTAGCATTCTCCGTAGAAAATACAAATGTTTAGAGCTGGTTTCTCCATGTGGAACCACTGAGTGTTTCCCAGTACAAAATTTAATGTTCCCTGATAAAAAAAAGTTTCAAAACAATAAAGTCCTTTGATAATATCCAGAAAACACAAACACAGGGGCTGTGGCAATATCTGGGATTGAGTTAGCCAAAAGAAAACCGGATATTTCCGGTTTCAACCAGTCATATCCGGAAAAAGTGGTGTGGAATTGCTATGCAATGGACTGAGAAAATCATAGTAAAATGGTTTTGGGGAAAAGCAAAGTCCTTTCTTTAGCAAGTGCATAAAATGTCATGTATACAAACAGAAATATCATGTTTGTTTGCTGCAGTTCCTCTAGCATTCTCCGTAGAAAATACAAATGTTTACAGCTGGTTTCTCCATGTGGAACCACTGAGTGTTTCCCAGTACAAAATTAAATGTTCCCTGATAAAAAAAAGTTTCAAAAGAATAAAGTCCTTTGATAATATCCAGAAAACACAAACACAGTGGCTGTGGCAATATCTGGGATTGAGTTAGCCAAAAGAAAACCGGATATTTCCGGTTTCATCCAGTCATACCCGGAAAAAGTGCTGTGGAATTCCTATGCAGTAGACCAAGCAAATCATAGTAAAAATGGTTTTGGAGAAAAGCAAAGTCCTTTCTTTAGGCAAGTGCATAAAATGTCATGTATACAAACAGAAATATCATGTTTGCTTGCCGCAGTTCCTCTAGTTTTCTCCCTAGAATACACAAATAGGAAGAACTGGTTTCTGCATGTGGAACCAGTGATTGTTTCCCAGTACAAAATTAAATGCTCCCTGATAAAAAAAATTTTCAAAACAATAATGACCATTCGTAATATCCAGAAAACAGAAACACAGAGGCTGTGGCAATCTGGGATTGAGTTAGCCAAAACAAAAGCCGATATTTCCGGTTTCATGCAGTCATATCCGGACAAAGTGGTGTGGAATTCGTATGCAATGGACTGAGAGAATTACAGTAAAAATGGTTTTGGAGAAAAGCAAAGTCATTTCATTAGGCAGGTGCATAAAATGTCATGTATACAAACAGAAATATCATGTTTGTTTGCTGCAGTTCCTCTAGCATTCTCCGTAGAAAATACAAATGTTTAGAGCTGGTTTCTCCATGTGGAACCACTGAGTGTTTCCCAGTACAAAATTTAATGTTCCCTGATAAAAAAAAGTTTCAAAACAATAAAGTCCTTTGATAATATCCAGAAAACACAAACACAGGGGCTGTGGCAATATCTGGGATTGAGTTAGCCAAAAGAAAACCGGATATTTCCGGTTTCATCCAGTCATATCCGGAAAAAGTGGTGTGGAATTGCTATGCAATGGACTGAGAAAATCATAGTAAAATGGTTTTGGGGAAAAGCAAAGTCCTTTCTTTAGCAAGTGCATAAAATGTCATGTATACAAACAGAAATATCATGTTTGTTTGCCACAGTTCCTCTAGTTTTCTCCCTAGAATACACGAATAGGAAGAACTGGTTTCTGCATGTGGAACCAGTGATTGTTTCCCTGTACAAAATTAAATGCTCCCTGATTAAAAAAAAAAAAAAGGTTCCAAACAATAATGACCATTGATAATATCTAGAAAACACAAACACAGGTGCTGTGGCAATATCTGGGATTGAGTTAGCCAAAACAAAACCAGATATTTCTGGTTTCATGCAGCCATATTCGGACAAACTGGTGTGGAATTCCTATGCAATGGACCGAGAAAATCATAGTAAAAATTCTTTTGAAGAAAAGCAAAGTCCTTTTTTAGGTTAGTGCATAGAATGTCATGTATACAAAGAGAAATATCATGTTTGTTTGCAGCAGTTCCTCTAGTTTTCTCCTAGAAAATACGAATGTGTGGAGCTGGTGTCTCCATGTGGAACCAATTAGAGTTTCCCAGTACAAAATTAAATGTTCCCTGATAAAAAACATTCAAAACAATAAAGTCCTTTGATAATAACAAGAAAACACAAACACAGAGGCTGTTGCAATATCTGTGATTGAGTTAGCCAAAACAAAAGCAGATATTTCCCCTTTCATCCAGTCATATCCGGACAAAGTGGTGTGGAATTCGTATGCAATTGACTGAGAGAATTACAGTAAAATGGTTTTGGAGAAAAGCAAAGTCATTTCATTAGGCAGGTGCATAAAATGTCATGTGTACAAACAGAAATATCATGTTTGTTTGCTGCAGTTCCTCTAGCATTCTCCATAGAAAATACAAATGTTTAGAGCTGGTTTCTCCATGTGGAACCACTGAGTGTTTCCCAGTACAAAATTAAATGTTCCCTGATAAAAAAAAGTTTCAAAAGTATAAAGTCCTTTGATAATATCCAGAAAACACAAACAGAGTTGCTGTGGCAATATCTGGGATTGAGTTAGCCAAAACAAAACCGGATATTTCCGGTTTCATCCAGTCATACCCGGAAAAAGTGCTGTGGAATTCCTATGCATTAGACCAAGCAAATCATAGTAAAAATGGTTATGGAGAAAAGCAAAGTCCTTTCTTTAGGCAAGTGCATAAAATGTCATGTATACAAACAGAAATATCATGTTTGCTTGGGGCAGTTCCTCTAGTTTTCTCCCTAGAATACACAATTAGGAAGAACTGGTTTCTGCATGTGGAACCAGTGATTGTTTCTCAGTACAAAATTAAATGCTCCCTGATTAAAAAAAAAACGTTCCAAACAATAATGACCATTGATAATATCCAGAAAACACAAACACAGGGGCTGTGGCAATATCTGGGATTGAGTTAGCCAAAATAAAACCGGATATTTCCGGTTTCATGCAGTCATATCCGGACAAAGTGGTGTGGAATTTGTATGCAATAGACCAAGCAAATCATAGTAAAAATGGTTTTGGAGAAAAGCAAATTCTTTTCGTTAGGCAAGTGCATAAAATGCCATCTATACAAACAGAAATATCATGTTTGTTTGCCGCAGTTCCTCTAGTTTTCTCCATAGAATACACAAATAGGAAGTACTGGTTTCTGCATGTGGAACCAGTGATTGTTTCCCAGTACAAAATTAAATGTTCCCTGATAAAAAAAATTTTCAAAACAATAATGACCATTGGTAATATCCAGAAAACACAAAAACAGAGGCTGTCGCAATATCTGGGATTGAGTTAGCCAAAACAAAAGCCGATATTTCCGGTTTCATGCAGTCATATCCGGACAAAGTGGTGTGGAATTCGTATGCAATGGACTGAGAGAATTACAGTAAAAATGGTTTTGGAGAAAAGCAAAGTCATTTCATTTGGCAGGTGCATAAAATGTCATGTATACAAACAGAAATATCATGTTTGTTTGCTGCAGTTCCTCTAGCATTCTCCGTAGAAAATACAAATGTTTAGAGCTGGTTTCTCAATGTGGAACCACTGATGTTTCCCAGTACAAAATTTAATGTTCCCTGATAAAAAAAAGTTTCAAAACAATAAAGTCCTTTGATAATATCCAGAAAACACAAACACAGGGGCTGTGGCAATAAGTGGGATTGAGTTAGCCAAAAGAATACCTGATATTTCCGGTTTCATCCAGTCATATCCGGAAAAAGTGGTGTGGAATTGCTATGCAATGGACTGAGAAAATCATAGTAAAATGGTTTTGGGGAAAAGCAAAGTCCTTTCTTTAGCAAGTGCATAAAATGTCATGTATACAAACAGAAATATCATGTTTGTTTGCCACAGTTCCTCTAGTTTTCTCCCTAGAATACACGAATAGGAAGAACTGGTTTCTGCATGTGGAACCAGTGATTGTTTCCCTGTACAAAATTAAATGCTCCCTGAATAAAAAAAAAAACGTTCCAAACAATAATGACCATTGATAATATTCAGAAAACACAAACACAGGTGCTGTGGCAATATCTGGGATTGAGTTAGCCAAAACAAAACCAGATATTTCCGGTTTCATGCAGCCATATCCGGACAAAGTGGTGTGGAATTCCTATGCAATGGACCGAGAAAATCATAGTAAAAATTCCTTTGAAGAAAAGCAAAGTCCTTTCTTTAGGTAAGTGCATAAAATGTCATGTATACAAACAGAAATATCATGTTTGTTTGCAGCAGTTCCTCTAGTTTTCTCCTAGAAAATACGAATGTGTGGAGCTGGTGTCTCCATGTGGAACCAATTAGAGTTTCCCAGTACAAAATTAAATGTTCCCTGATAAAAAACATTCAAAACAATAAAGTCCTTTGATAATATCCAGAAAACACAAACACAGAGGCTGTCGCAATATCTGGGATTGAGTTAGCCAAAACAAAAGCGGATATTTCCCCTTTCATCCAGTCATATCCGGACAAAGTGGTGTGGAATTTGTATGCAATACACCAAGCAAATCATAGTAAAATGGTTTTGGAGAAAAGCAAAGTCCTTTCTTTAGGCAAGTGCATAAAATGTCATGTATACAAACAGAGATATCATGTTTGTTTGCCGCAGTTCCTCTAGATTTCTCCCTAGAATACACGAATAGGAAAAAGTGGTTTCTCCATGTGGAACCAGTGATTGTTTCCCTGTACAAAATTAAATGCTCCCTGATTAAAACGTTCAAAACAATAATGACCATTGATAATATCCAGAAAACACAAACACAGGGGCTGTGGCAATATCTGGGATTGAGTTAGCCAAAACAAAACCGGATATTTCCGGTTTCATGCAGTCATATCCGGACAAAGTCGTGTGGAATTTGTATGCAATAGACCAAGCAAATCATAGTAAAAATGGTTTTGTAGAAAAGCAAAGTCTTTTCGTTAGGCAAGTGCATAAAATGCCATCTATACAAACAGAAATATCATGTTTGTTTGCCGCAGTTCTTCTAGCTTTCTCCTAGAAAATACGAATGTGTAGAGCTGGTGTCTCCATGTGGAACCAATTAGAGTTTCCCAGTACAAAATTAAAAGTTCCCTGATAAAAACATTCAAAACAATAAAGTCCTTTGATAATATCCAGAAAACACAAACACAGAGGCTGTCGCAATATCTGGGATTGAGTTAGCCAAAACAAAAGTGGATATTTCCCCTTTCATCCAGTCATATCCGGACAAAGTGGTGTGGAATTCGTATGCATTGGACTGAGAGAATTACAGTAAAATTGGTTTTGGAGAAAAGCAAAGTCATTTCATTAGGCAGGTGCATAAAATGTCATGTATACAAACAGAAATATCATGTTTGCTTGCCGCAGTTCCTCTAGTTTTCTCCCTAGAATACACAATTAGGAAGAACTGGTTTCTGCATGTGGAACCAGTGATTGTTTCCCAGTACAAAATTAAATGCTCCCTGATTAAAAAAAAACGTTCCAAACAATAATGACCATTGATAATATCCAGAAAACACAAACACAGGGGCTGTGGCAATCTGGGATTGAGTTAGCCAAAACAAAAGCCGATATTTCCGGTTTCATGCAGTCATATCCGGACAAAGTGGTGTGGAATTTGTATGCAATAGACCAAGCAAATCATAGTAAAAATGGTTTTGGAGAAAAGCAAAGTCTTTTCGTTAGGCAAGTGCATAAAATGCCATCTATACAAACAGAAATATCATGTTTGTTTACCGCTGTTCTTCTAGTTTTCTCCTAGAAAATACGAATGTGTAGAGCTGGTGTCTCCACGTGGAACCAATTAGAGTTTCCCAGTACAAAATTAAATGTTCCCTGATAAAAAACTTTCAAAACAGTAAAGTCCTTTGATAATATTCAGAAAACACAAACACAGAGGCTGTTGCAATATCTGTGATGGAGTTAGCCAAAACAAAACCGGATATTTCCGGTTTCATGCAGTCATGTCCGGAAAAAGTGGTGTGGAATTTGTATGCAATAGACCAAGCAAATCATAGTAAAAATGGTTTTGGAGAAAAGCAAAGTCATTTCATTAGGCAGGTGCATAAAATGTCATGTATACAAACAGAAATATCATGTTTGTATGCTGCAGTACGCCTAGCATTCTCCGTAGAAAATACAAATGTTTAGAGCTGGTTTTTCCATGTGGAACCACTGAGGGTTTCCCAGTACAAAATTAAATGTTCCCTGATAAAAAAATTTCAAAACAATAATGTCCGTTGATAATATCCACAAAGCACAAACACAGGGGCTTTAGCAATATCTGGGATTGAGTTAGCCAAAATTAAACCAGTTATTTCCGGTTTCATGCAGTCATATCCGGAAAAAGTGGTGTGGAATTCCTATGCAATGGACCGAGAAAATCATAGTAAAAATGGTTTTCTGAAAAGCAAAGTCCTTTCTTTAGGCAAGTGCATAAAATGTCATGTATACAAACAGAAATATCATGTTTGTTTGCCACAGTTCCTCTAGTTTTCTCCCTAGAATACACGAATAGGAAGAACTGGTTTCTGCATGTGGAACCAGTGATTGTTTCCCAGTACAAAATTAAATGCTCCCTGATTAAAAAAAAAACGTTCCAAAAAATAATGACCATTGATAATATCCAGAAAACACAAACAAAGAGGCTGTGGCACTCTGGGATTGAGTTAGCCAAAACAAAAGCCGAAATTTCCGGTTTTATGCAGTCATATCCGGACAAAGTGGTGTGGAATTCGTATGCAATGGACTGAGAGAATTACAGTAAAAATGGTTTTGGAGAAAAGCAAAGTCATTTCATTAGGCAGGTGCATAAAATGTCATGTATACAAACAGAAATATCATGTTTGTTTGCTGCAGTTCCTCTAGCATTCTCCGTAGAAAATACAAACGTTTAGAGCTGGTTTCTCCATGTGGAACCACTGAGTGTTTCCCAGTACAAAATTTAATGTTCCCTGATAAAAAAAAAGTTTCAAAACAATAAAGTCCTTTGATAATATCCAGAAAACACAAACACAGGGGCTGTGGCAATATCTGGGATTGAGTTAGCCAAAAGAAAACCGGATATTTCCGGTTTCATCCAGTCATACCCGGAAAAAGTGCTGTGGAATTCCTATGCAGTAGACCAACCAAATCATAGTAAAAATGGTTTTGGAGAAAAGCAAAGTCCTTTCTTTAGGCAAGTGCATAAAATGTCATGTATACAAACAGAAATATCATGTTTGCTTGCCGCAGTTAATCTCGTTTTCTCCCTAGAATACACAATTAGGAAGAACTGGTTTCTGCATGTGGAACCAGTGATTGTTTCCCAGTACAAAATTAAATGCTCCCTGATAAAAAAAAATTTCAAAACAATAATGACCATTGGTAATATCCAGAAAACACAAACACAGAGGCTGTGGCAATCTGGGATTGAGTTAGCCAAAACAAAAGCCGATATTTCCGGTTTCATGCAGTCATATCCGGACAAAGTGGTGTGGAATTTGTATGCAATAGACCAAGCAAATCATAGTAAAAATGGTTTTGGAGAAAAGCAAAGTCATTTCATTAGGCAGGTGCATAAAATGTCATGTATACAAACAGAAATATCATGTTTGTTTGCTGCAGTTCCTCTAGCATTCTCCGTAGAAAATACAAATGTTTACAGCTTGTTTCTCCATGTGGAACCACTGAGTGTTTCCCAGTACAAAATTAAATGTTCCCTGATAAAAAAAAGTTTCAAAAGAATAAAGTCCTTTGATAATATCCAGAAAACACAAACACAGTGGCTGTGGCAATATCTGGGATTGAGTTAGCCAAAAGAAAACCGGATATTTCCGGTTTCATCCAGTCATACCCGGAAAAAGTGCTGTGGAATTCCTATGCAGTAGACCAAGCAAATCATAGTAAAAATGGTTTTGGAGAAAAGCAAAGTCCTTTCTTTAGGCAAGTGCATAAAATGTCATGTATACAAACAGAAATATCATGTTTGCTTGCCGCAGTTCCTCTAGTTTTCTCCCTAGAATACACAATTAGGAAGAACTGGTTTCTGCATGTGGAACCAGTGATTGTTTCCCAGTACAAAATTAAATGCTCCCTGATTAAAAAAAAACGTTCCAAACAATAATGACCATTGATAATATCCAGAAAACACAAACACAGGGGCTGTGGCAATATCTGGGATTGAGTTATCCAAAACAAAACCGGATATTTCCGGTTTCATGCAGTCATATCCGGACAAAGTGGTGTGGAATTTGTATGCAATAGACCAAGCAAATCATAGTAAAAATGGTTTTGGAGAAAAGCAAAGTCTTTTCGTTAGGCAAGTGCATAAAATGCCATCTATACAAACAGAAATATCATGTTTGTTTGCCGCAGTTTCTCTAGTTTTCTCCCTAGAATACACAAATAGGAAGAACTGGTTTCTGAATGTGGAACCAGTGATTGTTTCCCAGTACAAAATTAAATGCTCCCTGATAAAAAAAATTTTCAAAACAATAATGACCATTGGTAATATCCAGAAAACAGAAACACAGAGGCTGTGGCAATCTGGGATTGAGTTAACCAAAACAAAAGCCGATATTTCCGGTTTCATGCAGTCATATCCGGACAAAGTGGTGTGGAATTCGTATGCAATGGACTGAGAGAATTACAGTAAAAATGGTTTTGGAGAAAAGCAAAGTCATTTCATTAGGCAGGTGCATAAAATGTCATGTATACAAACAGAAATATCATGTTTGTTTGCTGCAGTTCCTCTAGCATTCTCCGTAGAAAATACAAATGTTTAGAGCTGGTTTCTCCATGTGGAACCACTGAGTGTTTCCCAGTACAAAATTTAATGTTCCCTGATAAAAAAAAGTTTCAAAACAATAAAGTCCTTTGATAATATCCAGAAAACACAAACACAGGGGCTGTGGCAATATCTGGGATTGAGTTAGCCAAAAGAAAACCGGATATTTCCGGTTTCATCCAGTCATATCCGGAAAAAGTGGTGTGGAATTGCTATGCAATGGACTGAGAAAATCATAGTAAAATGGTTTTGGGGAAAAGCAAAGTCCTTTCTTTAGCAAGTGCATAAAATGTCATGTATACAAACAGAGATATCATGTTTGTTTGCCGCAGTTCCTCTAGTTTTCTCCCTAGAATACACGAATAGGAAAAAGTGGTTTCTCCATGTGGAACCAGTGATTGTTTCCCTGTACAAAATTAAATGCTCCCTGATTAAAACGTTCAAAACAATAATGACCATTGATAATATCCAGAAAACACAAACACAGGGGCTGTGGCAATATCTGGGATTGAGTTAGCCAAAACAAAACCGGATATTTCCGGTTTCATGCAGTCATATCCGGACAAAGTGGTGTGGAATTTGTATGCAATAGACCAAGCCAATCATAGTAAAAATGGTTTTGGAGAAAAGCAAAGTCTTTTCGTTGGACAAGTGCATAAAATGTCATGTATACAAACAGAAATATCATGTTTGTTTGCCGCAGTTCTTCTAGCTTTCTCCTAGAAAATACGAATGTGTAGAGCTGGTGTCTCCATGTGGAACCAATTAGAGTTTCCCAGTACAAAATTAAAAGTTCCCTGATAAAAACATTCAAAACAATAAAGTCCTTTGATAATATCCAGAAAACACAAACACAGAGGCTGTCGCAATATCTGGGATTGAGTTAGCCAAAACAAAACCGGATATTTCCCCTTTCATCCAGTCATATCCGGACAAAGTGGTGTGGAATTCGTATGCATTGGACTGAGAGAATTACAGTAAAATTGGTTTTGGAGAAAAGCAAAGTCATTTCATTAGGCAGGTGCATAAAATGTCATGTATACAAACAGAAATATCATGTTTGCTTGCCGCAGTTCCTCTAGTTTTCTCCCTAGAATACACAATTAGGAAGAACTGGTTTCTGCATGTGGAACCAGTGATTGTTTCCCTGTATAAAATTAAATGCTCCCTGATTAAAAAAAAAACGTTCCAAACAATAATGACCATTGATAATATCTAGAAAACACAAACACAGTGGCTGTGGCAATATCTGGGATTGAGTTAGCCAAAACAAAACCAGATATTTCTGGTTTCATGCAGCCATATTCGGACAAAGTGGTGTGGAATTCCTATGCAATGGACCGAGAAAATCATAGTAAAAATTCTTTTGAAGAAAAGCAAAGTCCTTTCTTTAGGTTAGTGCATAGAATGTCATGTATACAAACAGAAATATCATGTTTGTTTGTAGCAGTTCCTCTAGTTTTCTCCTAGAAAATACGAATGTGTGGAGCTGGTGTCTCCATGTGGAACCAATTAGAGTTTCCCAGTACAAAATTAAATGTTCCCTGATAAAAAACATTCAAAACAATAAAGTCCTTTGATAATAACAAGAAAACACAAACACAGAGGCTGTCGCAATATCTGTGATTGAGTTAGCCAAAACAAAAGCAGATATTTCCCCTTTCATCCAGTCATATCAGGACAAAGTGGTGTGGAATTCATATGCAATGGAGTGAGAGAATTACAGTAAAATGGTTTTGGAGAAAAGCAAAGTCATTTCATTAGGCAGGTGCATAAAATGTCATGTGTACAAACAGAAATATCATGTTTGTTTGCTGCAGTTCCTCTAGCATTCTCCGTAGAAAATACAAATGTTTAGAGCTGGTTGCTCCATGTGGAACCACTGAGTGTTTCCCAGTACAAAATTAAATGTTCCCTGATAAAAAAAAGTTTCAAAAGTATAAAGTCCTTTGATAATATCCAGAAAACACAAACACAGTTGCTGTGGCAATATCTGGGATTGAGTTAGCCAAAACAAAACCGGATATTTCCGGTTTCATCCAGTCATACCCGGAAAAAGTGGTGTGGAATTTGTATGCAATAGACCAAGCAAATCATAGTAAAAATGGTTTTGGAGAAAAGCAAATTCTTTTCGTTAGGCAAGTGCATAAAATGCCATCTATACAAACAGAAATATCATGTTTGTTTGCCGCAGTTCCTCTAGTTTTCTCCATAGAATACACAAATAGGAAGTACTGGTTTCTGCATGTGGAACCAGTGATTGTTTCCCAGTACAAAATTAAATGTTCCCTGATAAAAAAAAATTTCAAAACAATAATGACCATTGGTAATATCCAGAAAACACAAACACAGAGGCTGTGGCAATCTGGGATTGAGTTAGCCAAAACAAAAGCCGATATATCCGGTTTCATGCAGTCATATCCAGACAAAGTGGTGTGGAATTCGAATGCAATGGAATGAGAGAATTACAGTAAAAATGGTTTTGGAGAAAAGCAAAGTCATTTCATTTGGCAGGTGCATAAAATGTCATGTATACAAACAGAAATATCATGTTTGTTTGCTGCAGTTCCTCTAGCTATCTCCGTAGAAAATACAAATGTTTAGAGCTGGTTTCTCAATGTGGAACCACTGAGTGTTTCCCAGTACAAAATTTAATGTTCCCTGATAAAAAAAAGTTTCAAAACAATAAAGTCCTTTGATAATATCCAGAAAACACAAACACAGGGGCTGTGGCAATAACTGGGATTGAGTTAGCCAAAAGAAAACCTGATATTTCCGGTTTCATCCAGTCATATCCGGAAAAAGTGGTGTGGAATTGCTATGCAATGGACTGAGAAAATCATAGTAAAATGGTTTTGGGGAAAAGCAAAGTCCTTTCTTTAGCAAGTGCATAAAATGTCATGTATACAAACAGAAATATCATGTTTGTTTGCCACAGTTCCTCTAGTTTTCTCCCTAGAATACACGAATAGGAAGAAATGGTTTCTGCATGTGGAACCAGTGATTGTTTCCCTGTACAAAATTAAATGCTCCCTGAATAAAAAAAAAAAAAAAACGTTCCAAACAATAATGACCATTGATAATATTCAGAAAACACAAACACAGGTGCTGTGGCAATATCTGGGATTGAGTTAGCCAAAACAAAACCAGATATTTCCGGTTTCATGCAGCCATATCCGGACAAAGTGGTGTGGAATTCCTATGCAATGGACCGAGAAAATCATAGTAAAAATTCCTTTGAAGAAAAGCAAAGTCCTTTCTTTAGGTAAGTGCATAAAATGTCATGTATACAAACAGAAATATCATGTTTGTTTGCAGCAGTTCCTCTAGTTTTCTCCTAGAAAATACGAATGTGTGGAGCTGGTGTCTCCATGTGGAACCAATTAGAGTTTCCCAGTACAAAATTAAATGTCCCTGATAAAAAACATTCAAAACAATAAAGTCCTTTGATAATATCCAGAAAACACAAACACAGAGGCTGTCGCAATATCTGGGATTGAGTTAGCCAAAACAAAAGCGGATATTTCCCCTTTCATCCAGTCATATCCGGACAAAGTGGTGTGGAATTTGTATGCAATAGACCAAGCAAATCATAGTAAAATGGTTTTGGAGAAAAGCAAAGTCCTTTCTTTAGGCAAGTGCATAAAATGCCATGTATACAAACAGAGATATCATGTTTGTTTGCCGCAGTTCCTCTAGTTTTCTCCCTAGAATACACGAATAGGAAAAAGTGGTTTCTCCATGTGGAACCAGTGATTGTTTCCCTGTACAAAATTAAATGCTCCCTGATTAAAACGTTCAAAACAATAATGACCATTGATAATATCCAGAAAACACAAACACAGGGGCTGTGGCAATATCTGGGATTGAGTTAGCCAAAACAAAACCGGATATTTCCGGTTTCATGCAGTCATATCCGGACAAAGTGGTGTGGAATTTTTATGCAATAGACTAAGCCAATCATAGTAAAAATGGTTTTGGAGAAAAGCAAAGTCTTTTCGTTAGGCAAGTGCATAAAATGCCATCTATACAAACAGAAATATCATGTTTGTTTGCCGCAGTTCTTCTAGCTTTCTCCTAGAAAATACGAATGTGTAGAGCTGGTGTCTCCATGTGAAAACAATTAGAGTTTCCCAGTACAAAATTAAATGTTCCCTGATTAAAAACAAAACGTTCCAAACAATAATGACCATTGATAATATCCAGAAAACACAAACACAGAGGCTGTCGCAATATCTGGGATTGAGTTAGCCAAAACAAAACCGGATATTTCCGGTTTCATGCAGTCATATCTGGACAAAGTGGTGTGGAATTTGTATGCAATAGACCAAGCAAATCATAGTAAAAATGGTTTTGGAGAAAAGCAAAGTCTTTTCGTTAGGCAAGTGCATAAAATGCCATCTATACAAACAGAAATATCATGTTTGTTTGCCGCAGTTCTTCTAGCTTTCTCCTAGAAAATACGAATGTGTAGAGCTGGTGTCTCCATGTGGAACCAATTGGAGTTTCCCAGTAGAAAATTAAATGTTCCCTGATAAAAAAAAAATGGTTCAAAACAATAAAGTCCTTTGATAATATCCAGAAAACACAAACAAAGGGGCTGTGGCAATATCTGGGATTGAGTTAGCCAAAAGAAAACCAGATATTTCCGGATTCATCCAGTCATAACCAGACAAAGTGGTGTGGAATTCCTATGCAATGGACCGAGAAAATCATAGTAAAAATGGTTTTGGAGAAAAGCAAAGTCCTTTCTTTAGGCAAGTGCATAAAATGTCATGTATACAAACAGAGATATCATGTTTGTTTGCTGCAGTTCCTCTAGTTTTCACCCCAGAATACACGAATAGGAAGAACTGGTTTCTCCATGTGGAACTACTGATTGTTTCCCTGTACAAAATTAAATGCTCCCTGATTAAAAAAAAACGTTCAAAACAATAATGACCATTGATAATATTCAGAAAACACAAACACAGGGGCTGCGGCAATATCTGGGATTGAGTTAGCCAAAACAAAACCGGATATTTCCAGTTTCATGCAGTCATATCCGGACAAAGGGGTGTGGAATTTGTATGAAATAGACCAAGCAAATCATAGTAAAAATGGTTTTGGAGAAAAGCAAACTCCTTTCTTTAGGCAAGTGCATAAAATGTCATGTATACAAACAGAAATATCATGTTTGTTTGCCGCCGTTTCTCTAGTTTCTCTCTTAGAAAATACGAATTTGTAGAGCTGGTGTCTCCATGTGGAACCACTGAGTGTTTCCCAGTACAAAATTAAATGTTCCCTGATAAAAAAAATTCAAAACAATAATGACCATTGATAATATCCAGAAAACACAAACACAGAGGCTGTGGCAATCTGGGATTGAGTTAGCCAAAACAAAACCGGATATTTCCGGTTTCATGCAGTCATATCCGGACAAAGTGGTGTGGAATTTGTATGCAATAGACCAAGCAAATCATAGTAAAAATGGTTTTGGAGAAAAGC
The DNA here is from genome assembly GCF_033115175.1 of Lepus europaeus. Lineage (NCBI taxonomy): Eukaryota > Metazoa > Chordata > Mammalia > Lagomorpha > Leporidae > Lepus > Lepus europaeus. The sequence goes on along the minus strand of NW_026909106.1, from coordinate 32,712 downwards.
AAACTCCTTTCTTCAGGCAAGTGCATAAACTGTCATGTATACAAACAGAAATATCATGTTTGTTTGCCGCCGTTCCTCTAGATTTCTCCCTAGAATACCCGAATAGGAAGAACTGGTTTCTGCATGTGGAACCAGTGATTGTTTCCCTGTACAAAATTAAATGCTCCCTGATTAAAAAAAAACATTCAAAACAATAATGACCATTGATAATATCCAGAAAACACAAACACAGGGGCTGTGGCAATATCTGGGATTGAGTTAGCCAAAACAAAACCGGATATTTCCGGTTTCATGCAGTCATATCCGGACAAAGTTGTGTGGAATTTGTATGCAACAGACCAAGCAAATCATAGTAAAAATGGTTTTGGAGAAAAGCAAAGTCTTTGCGTTGGACAAGTGCATAAAATGTCATGTATACAAACAGAAATATCATTTTTTTGCTGCAGTTCTTCTAGCTTTCTCCTAGAAAATACGAATGTGTAGAGCTGGTGTCTCCATGTGGAACCAATTGGAGTTTCCCAGTAGAAAATTAAATGTTCCCTGATAAAAAAAAAAATGGTTCAAAACAATAAAGTCCTTTGATAATATCCAGAAAACACAAACAAAGGGGCTGTGGCAGTATCTGGGATTGAGTTAGCCAAAAGAAAACCAGATATTTCCGGTTTCATCCAGTCATAACCAGACAAAGTGGTGTGGAATTCCTATGCAATGGACCGAGAAAATCATAGTAAAAATGGTTTTGGAGAAAAGCAAAGTCCTTTCTTTAGGCAAGTGCATAAAATGTCATGTATACAAACAGAGATATCATGTTTGTTTGCTGCAGTTCCTCTAGTTTTCGCCCCAGAATACACGAATAGGAAGAACTGGTTTCTCCATGTGGAACTACTGATTGTTTCCCTGTACAAAATTAAATGCTCCCTGATTAAAAAAAAACGTTCAAAACAATAATGACCATTGATAATATCCAGAAAACACAAACACAGGGGCTGCGGCAATATCTGGGATTGAGTTAGCCAAAACAAAACCGGATATTTCCGGTTTCATGCAGTCATATCCGGACAAAGCGGTGTGGAATTTGTATGAAATAGACCAAGCAAATCATAGTAAAAATGGTTTTGGAGAAAAGCAAACTCCTTTCTTTAGGCAAGTGCATAAAATGTCATGTATACAAACAGAAATATCATGTTTGTTTGCCGCCGTTTCTCTAGTTTCTCGCTTAGAAAATACGAATTTGTAGAGCTGGTGTCTCCATGTGGAACCACTGAGTGTTTCCCAGTACAAAATTAAATGCTCCCTGATAAAAAAAATTCAAAACAATAATGACTATTGATAATATCCAGAAAACACAAACATAGAGGCTGTGGCAATCTGGGATTGAGTTAGCCAAAACAAAACCGGATATTTCCGGTTCCATGCAGTCATATCCGGACAAAGTGGTGTGGAATTTGTATGCAATAGACCAAGCAAATCATAGTAAAAATGGTTTTGGAGAAAAGCAAACTCCTTTCTTCAGGCAAGTGCATAAACTGTCATGTATACAAACAGAAATATCATGTTTGTTTGCCGCCGTTCCTCTAGATTTCTCCCTAGAACACCCGAATAGGAAGAACTGGTTTCTGCATGTGGAACCAGTGATTGTTTCCCTGTACAAAATTAAATGCTCCCTGATTAAAAAAAAACATTCAAAACAATAATGACCATTGATAATATCCAGAAAACACAAACACAGGGGCTGTGGCAATATCTGGGATTGAGTTAGCCAAAACAAAACCGGATATTTCCGGTTTCATGCAGTCATATCCGGACAAAGTGGTGTGGAATTTGTATGCAATAGACCAAGCAAATCATAGTAAAAATGGTTTTGGAGAAAAGCAAAGTGCTTTCTTTAGGCAAGTGCATAAAATGTCATGTATACAAACAGAAATATCCTGTTTGTTTGCAGCAGTTCTTCTTGCTTTCTCCTAGAAAATACGAATGTGTAGAGCTGTCGTCTCCATGTGGAACCAATTAGAGTTTCCCAGTACAAAATTAAATGTTTCCTGATAAAAAACATTCAAAACAATAAAGTCCTTTGATAATATCCAGAAAACACAAACACAGAGGCTGTCGCAATATCTGGGATTGAGTTAGCCAAAACAAAAGCGGATATTTCCCCTTTCATCCAGTCATATCCGGACAAAGTGGTGTGGAATTTGTATGCAATAGACCAAGCAAATCATAGTAAAATGGTTTTGGAGAAAAGCAAAGTCCTTTCTTTAGGCAAGTGCATAAAATGTCATGTATACAAACAGAAATATCATGTTTGTTTGCCGCAGTTCCTCTAGTTTCTCGCTTAGAAAATACGAATGTGTAGAGCTGGTGTCTCCATGTGGAACCACTGAGTGTTTCCCAGTACTAAATTAAATGCTCCCTGATAAAAATAAATGTTCAAAACAATAATGACCATTGATAATATCCAGAAAACACAAACACAGAGGCTGTGGCAATCTGGGATTGAGTTAGCCAAAACAAAACCGGATATTTCCGGTTTCATGCAGTCATATCCGGACAAAGTGGTGTGGAATTTGTATGCAATAGACCAAGCAAATAATAGTAAATATGGTTTTGGAGAAAAGCAAACTCCTTTCTTTAGGCAAGTACATAAAATGTCATGTATACAAACAGAAATATCATGTTTGTTTTCCGCAGTTCCTCTAGTTTCTTGCTTAGAAAATACGAATGTGTAGAGCTGGTGTCTCCATGTGGAACCAATTAGAGTTTCCCAGTACAAAATTAAATGTTCCCTGATAAAAAACATTCAAAACAATAAAGTCCTTTGATAATATCCAGAAAACACAAACACAGAGGCTGTCGCAATATTGTGATTAAGTTAGCCAAAACAAAAGCGCATATTTCCGGTTTCATGCAGTCATATCCGGACAAAGTGGTGTGGAATGTATGCAATAGACCAAGCAAATCATAGTAAAAATGGTTTTGGAGAAAAGCAAAGTCATTTCATTAGGCAGGTACATAAAATGTCATGTATACAAACAGAAATATCATGTTTGTTTGCTGCAGTTCCTCTAGCATTCTCCGTATAATTTACAAATGTTTAGAGCTGGTTTCTCCATGTGGAACCACTGAGGGTTTCCCAGTACAAAATTAAATGTTCCCTGATAAAAAAACATTCAAAACAATAATGACCATTGATAATATCCAGAAAACACAAACACAGATGCTGTGGCAATTTGGGATTGATTTAGCCAAAACAAAACCGGATATTTCCGGTTTCATGCAGTCATATCCGGACAAAGTGGTGTGGAATTTGTATGCAATAGACCAAGCAACTCATAGTAAAAATGGTTTGGAGAAAAGCAAACTCCTTTCTTCAGGCAAGTGCATAAAATGTCATGTATACAAACAGAAATATCATGTTTGTTTGCCGCCGTTCCTCTAGATTTCTCCCTAGAATACCCGAATAGGAAGAACTGGTTTCTGCATGTGGAACCAGTGATTGTTTCCCTGTACAAAATTAAATGCTCACTAATTAAAAAAAAACATTCAAAACAATAATGACCATTGATAATATCCAGAAAACACAAACACAGGGGCTGTGGCAATATCTGGGATTGAGTTAGCCAAAACAAAACCGGATATTTCCGGTTTCATGCAGTCATATCCGGACAAAGTGGTGTGGAATTTGTATGCAATAGACCAAGCAAATCATAGGAAAAATGGTTTTGGAGAAAAGCATATTCCTTTCTTTAGGCAAGTGCATAAAATGTCATGTATACAAACAGAGATATCATGTTTGTTTGCCGCAGTTCCTCTAGTTTTCTCCCTAGAATACACGAATAGGAAAAACTGGTTTCTCCATGTGGAACCAGTGATTGTTTCCCTGTACAAAATTAAATGCTCCCTGATTAAAACGTTCAAAACAATAATGACCATTGATAATATCCAGAAAACACAAACACAGGGGCTGTGGCAATATCTGGGATTGAGTTAGCCTAAACAAAACCGGATATTTCCGGTTTCATGCAGTCATATCCGGACAAAGTGGTGTGGAATTTGTATGCAATAGACCAAGCAAATCATAGTAAAAATGGTTTTGGAGAAAAGCAAAGTCCTTTCTTTAGGCAAGTGCATAAAATGTCATGTATACAAACAGAAATATCATGTTTGTTTGCCGCAGTTCCTCTCGTTTCTCGCTTAGAAAATACGAATGTGTAGAGCTGGTGTCTCCATGTGGAACCACTGAGTGTTTCCCAGTACAAAATTAAATGCTCCCTGATAAAAATAAATGTTCAAAACAATAAAGTTCTTTGATAATATCCAGAAAACACAAACACAGAGGCTGTCGCAATATTGTGATTGAGTTAGCCAAAACAAAACCGGATATTTCCGGTTTCATGCAGTCATATCCTGACAAAGTGTTCTGGAATTCCTATGCAATGAACCGAGAAAATCACAGTAAAAATTGTTTTGGAGAAAGCAAAGTCCTTTCTTTAGGCAAGTGCATAAAATTTCATGTATACAAACAGAAATATCATGTTTGTTTGCCGCAGTACTTCTAGCTTTCTCCTAGAAAATACGAATGTGTAGAGCTGGTGTCTCCATGTGGAACCAATTAGAGTTTCCCAGTACAAAATTAAATGTTCCCTGATAAAAAACATTTAAAACAATAAAGTATTTGATAATATCCAGAAAACACAAACACAGAGGCTGTCGCAATATCTGAGATTGAGTTAGCCAAAAAAAACCGGATATTTCCCCTTTCATCCAGTCATATCCGGACAAAGTGGTGTGGAATTTATATGCAATACACCAAGCAAATCATAGTAAAATGGTTTTGGAGAAAAGCAAAGTCCTTTCTTTAGGCAAGTGCATAAAATGTCATGTATACAAACAGAAATATCATGTTTGTTTGCCGCAGTTCCTCTAGTTTCTCGCTTAGGAAATAAGAATGTGTAGAGCTGGTGTCTCCATGTGGACCCACTGAGGGTTTCCCAGTACAAAATTAAATGTTCCCTGATAAAAAAATACAAAACAATAATGACCATTGATAATATCCAGAAAACACAAACACAGAGGCTGTGGAAATCTGGGATTGAGTTAGCCAAAAAAAAACCGGATATTTCCGGTTTCATGCAGTCATATCCGGACAAAGTGTTGTGGAATTTGTATGCAATAGACCAAGCAAATCATAGAAAAAATGGTTTTGGAGAAAAGCAAAGTCCTTTCTTTAGGCAAGTGCATAAAATGTCATGTATACAAACAGAAATATCATGTTTGTTTGCTGCACTTCCTCTAGTTTCTCGCTTAGAAAATACGAATGTGTAGAGCTGGTGTCTCCATGTGGAACCACTGAGTGTTTCCCAGTACAAAATTAAATGTTCCCTGATAAAAAAAATTCAAAACAATAATGACCATTGATAATATCCAGAAAACACAAACACACAGGCTGTGGCAATCTGGGATTGAGTTAGCCAAAACAAAACCGGATATTTCCGGTTTCATGCAGTTATATCCGGACAAAGTGGTGTGGAATTTGTATGCAATAGACCAAGCAAATCATAGTAAAAATGGTTTTGGAGAAAAGCAAAGTCTTTTCGTTGGACAAGTGCATAAAATGTCATGTATACAAACAGAAATATCACGTTTGTTTGCCGCAGTTCTTCTAGCTTTCTCCTAGAAAATACGAATGTGTAGAGCTGGTGTCTCCATGTGGAACCAATTAGAGTTTCCCAGTACAAAATTAAATGTTCCCTGATAAAAAACATTCAAAACAATAAAGTCCTTTGATAATATCCAGAAAACACAAACACAGATGCTGTCGCAATATCTGTGATTGAGTTAGCCAAATGAAAAGCGGATATTTCCCCTTTCATCCATCATATCCGGACAAAGTGGTGTGGAATTTGTATGCAATAGACCAAGCAAATCATAGTAAAATGGTTTTGGAGAAAAGCAAAGTCATTTCATTAGGCAGGTGCATAAAATGTCATGTATACAAACAGAAATTTCATGTTTTTTTGCTGCAGTTCCTCTAGCATTCTCCGTATAATTTACAAAAGTTTAGAGCTGGTTTCTCCATGTGGAACCACTGAGGGTTACCCAGTACAAAATTAAATGTTCCCTGATAAAAAAAAATGTTTCAAAACAATAAAGTCCTTTGATAATATCCAGAAAACCCAAAGACAGGGGCTATGGCAATATCTGGGATTGAGTTAGCCAAAACAAAACCGGATATTTCCGGTTTCATGCAGTCATATCCGGACAAAGTGGTGTGGAATTCCTATGCAATCAACCGAGAAAATCATAGTAAATATGGTTTTGGAGAAATGCAAAGTCCTTTATTTAGGCAAGTGCATAAAATGTCATGTATACAAACAGAAATATCATGTTTGTTTGCCGCAGTTCCTCTAGTTTCTCGCTTAGAAAATACGAATGTGTAGAGCTGGTGTCTCCATGTGGAACCAGTTAGAGTTTCCCAGTAGAAAATTAAATGTTCCCTCATAAAAAACATTCAAAACAATGAAGTCCTTTGGTAATATCCAGAAAACACAAACACAGAGGCTGTCGCAATATCTGTGATTGAGTTAGCCAAACCAAAAGCGGATATTTCCCCTTTCATCCAGTCATATCCGGACAAAGTGGTGTGGAATTTGTATGCAATAGACCAAGCAAATCATAGTAAAGTGGTTTTGGAGAAAAGCAAAGTCATTTCATTAGGCAGATGCATAAAATGTCATGTATACAAACAGAAATATCATGTTTGCTTGCCGCAGTTCGTCTAGTTTCTCGCTTAGAAAATACGAATGTGTAGAGCTGGTTTCTCCATGTGGAACCACTGAGGGTTTCCTAGTACAAAATTAAATGCTCCCTGATAAAAAAAAAACGTTTAAAACAATAATGACCATTGATAATATCCAGAAAACACAAACACAGGGGCTGTGGCAATATCTGGGATTGAGTTAGCAAAACAAAACCGGACATTTCCGGTTTCATGCAGTCATATCCGGACATAGTGGTGAGAAATCCTATGTAATGGAGCGAGAAAATCATAGTAAATATGGTTTTGGAGAAAAGCAAAGTCCTTTCTTTAGGCAAGTGCATAAAATGTCATGTATACAAACAGAGATATCATGTTTGTTTGCCGCAGTTCCTCTAGTTTTCTCCCTAGAATACACGAATAGGAAGAACTGGTTTCTGCATGTGGAACCAGTGATTGTTTCACGGTACAAAATTAAAAGCTCCCTGATTAAAAAAGACGTTCAAAACAATAATGACCATTGATAATATCCAGAAAACACAAACACAGGGGCTGTGGCAATATCTGGGATTGAGTTAGCCAAAACAAAACCGGATATTTCCAGTTTCATGCAGTCATATCTGGACAAAGTGGTGTGGAATTTGTATGCAATAGACCAAGCAATTCATAGTACAAATGGTTTTGGAGAAAAGCAAAGTCTTTTCGTTGGACAAGTGCATAAAATTTCATGTAAACAAACAGAAATATCAGGTTTGTTTGCCGCAGTTCCTCTAGTTTCTCGCTTAGAAAATACGAATGTGTAGAGCTGGTGTCTCCATGTGGAACCAATTAGAGTTTCCCAGTACAAAATTAAATGTTCCCTGATAAAAAAAATTCAAAACAATAATGACCATTGAAAATATCCAGAAAACACAAACATAGAGGCTGTGGCAATCTGGGATTGAGTTAGCCAAAACAAAACCGGATATTTCCGGTTTCATGCAGTCATGTCCGGAAAAAGTGGTGTGGAATTTGTATGCAATAGACCAAGCAAATCATAGTAAAATTGGTTATGGAGAAAAGCAAAGTCTTTTCGTTGGACAAGTGCATAAAATGCCATCTATACAAACAGAAATATCATGTTTGTTTGCCACAGTTCCTCTAGTTTATCGCTTAGAAAATACGAATGTGTAGAGCTGGTGTCTCCATGTGGAACCAATTAGAGATTCCCAGTACAAAATTAAATGTTCCCTGATAAAAAAAAAATTCAAAACAATAAAGTCCTTTGATAATATCCAGAAAACACAAACACAGAGGCTGTCGCAATATCTGTGATTGAGTTAGTCATAACAAAAGCGGATATTTCCCCTTTCATCCAGTCATATCCGGACAAAGTGGTGTGGAATTTGTATGCAATAGACCAAGAAAATCATAGTAAAATGGTTTTGGAGAAAAGCAAAGTCATTTCATTAGGCAGGTGCATAAAATCTCATGTATAGAAACAGAATTATTATGTTTGTTTGCTGCAGTTCCTCTAGCATTCTCCGTATAAATTACAAATGTTTAGAGCTGTTTTCTCCATGTGGAACCACTGAGGGTTTCCCATTACAAAATTAAATGTTCCCTGATAAAAAAAAAGTTTCAAAAGAATAATGTCCTTTGATAATATCCAGAAAACACAAACACAGGGGCTGTGGCAATAGCTTGGATTGAGTTAGCCAAAACAAAACCGGATATTTCCGGTTTCATCCAGTCATATCTGGAAAAAGTGGTGTGGAATTCCTATGCAATGAACCGAGAAAATCACAGTAAAAATGGTTTTGGAGAAAAGCAAAGTCCTTTCTTTAGGCAAGTGCATAAAATGTCATGTATACAAACAGAAATATCATGTTTGTTTGCCGCAGTTCCTCTAGTTTTCTCCCTAGAATACTCGAATAGGAAGAACTGGTTTCTGCATGTGGATCCAGTGATTGTTTCCCTGTACAAAATTAAATGCTCCCTGATAAAAAAAACTTTCAAAACAATAATGACCATTGATAATATCCAGAAAACACAAACACAGGGGCTGTGGCAATATCTGGGATTGAGTTAGCAAAACAAAACCGGATATTTCCGGTTTCATACAGTCATATCCGGACAAAGTGGTGTGGAATTTGTATGCAATAGACCAAGCAAATCATAGTAAAAATGGTTTTGGAGAAAAGCAAAGTGCTTTCTTTAGGCAAGTGCATAAAATGTCATGTATACAAACAGAAATATCATGTTTCTTGCTGCAGTTCCTCTAGTTTCTCGCTTAGAATATACGAATGTGTAGAGCTGGTGTCTCCATGTGGAACCAGTGAGTGTTTCCCAGTACAAAATTAAATGTTCCCTGATGAAAAAAAAAACATTCTAAACAATAATGACCATTGGTAATATCCAGAAAACACAAATACAGAGGCTGTGGCAATATCTGGGATTGAGATAGCCAAAACAAAACCGGATATTTCCGGTTTCATGCAGTCATATCCGGACAAAGTGGTCTGGAATTTGTATGCAATAGACCAAGCAAAGTATAGTAAAAATGGTTTTGGAGAAAAGCAAAGTCTTTTCGTTGGACAAGTTCATAAAATGTCATGTATACAAACAGAAATATCATGTTTGTTTGCCGCAGTTCTTCTAGCTTTCTCCTAGAAAATACGAATGTGTAGAGCTGGTGTCTCCATGTGGAACCAATTAGAGTTTCCCAGTACAAAATTAAATGTTCCCTGATAAAGAACATTCAAAACAATAAAGTCCTTTGATAATATCCAGAAAACACAAACACAGAGGCTGTCGCAATATCTGTGATTGAGTTAGCCAAAACAAAAGCGGATATTTCCCCTTTCATCCAGTCATATCCGGACAAAGTGGTGTGGAATTTGTATGCAATAGACCAAGCAAATCATAGTAAAATGGTTTTGGAGAAAAGCAAAGTCATTTCATTAGGCAGGTGCATAAAATGTCATGTATACAAACAGAATTATCATGTTTGTTTGCTGCAGTTCCTATAGCATTCTCCGTATAATTTACAAATGTTTAGAGCTGTTGTCTCCATGTGGAACCAATTAGAGTTTCCCAGTACAAAATTAAATGTTCCCTGATAAAAAAAATCAAAACAATAATGACCATTGATAATATCCAGAAAACACAAACACAGAGGCTGTGGCAATCTGGGATTGAGTTAGCCAAAACAAAACCGGATATTTCCGGTTTCATGCAGTCATATCCGGACAAAGTGGTCTGGAATTTGTATGCAATAGACCAAGGAAATCATAGTAAAATTGGTTTTGGAGAATAGCAAAGTCTTTTCGTTGGACAAGTGCATAAAATGCCATCTATACAAACAGAAATATCATGTTTGTTTGCCGCAGTTCCTCTAGTTTCTCGCTTAGAAAATACGAATGTGTAGAGCTGGTGTCTCCATGTGGAACAAATTAGAGATTCCCAGTACAAAATTAAATGTTCCCTGATAAAAAAAAATTCAAAACAATAAAGTCCTTTGATAATATCCAGAAAACACAAACACAGAGGCTGTCGCAATATCTGTGATTGAGTTAGTCAAAACTAAAGCGGATATTTCCCCTTTCATCCAGTCATATCCGGACAAAGTGGTGTGGAATTTGTATGCAATAGACCAAGCAAATCATAGTAAAATGGTTTTGGAGAAAAGCAAAGTCATTTCATTAGGCAGGTGCATAAAATCTCATGTATACAAACAGAGATATCATGTTTGTTTGCCGCAGCTCTTCTAGATTTCTCCCTAGAATACACGAATAGGAAGAAATGGTTTCTGCATGTGGAACCAGTGATTGTTTCCATATACAAAATTAAATGCTCCCTGATTAAAAAAAACGTTCAAAACAATAATGACCATTGATAATATCCAGAAAACCCAAACACAGAGGCTGTGGAAATCTGGGATTGAGTTAGCCAAAACAAAACCGGATATTTCCGGTTTCATGCAGTCATATCCGGACAAAGTGGTGTGGAATTTGTATGCAATAGACCAAGCAAATCATAGTAAAAATGGTTTTGGAGAAAAGCAAAGTCTTTTCGTTGGACAAGTGCATAAAATGTCATGTATACAAACAGAAATATCATGTTTGTTTGCCGCAGTTCTTCTAGCATTCTCCTAGAAAATACGAATGTGTAGAGCTGGTGTCTCCATGTGGAACCAATTAGAGTTTCCCAGTACAAACTTAAATGTTCCCTGATAAAGAACATTCAAAACAATAAAGTTGTTTGATAATATCCAGAAAACACAAACACAGAGGCTGTCGCAATATCTGTGATTGAGTTAGCCAAAACAAAAGCGGATATTTCCCCTTTCATCCAGTCATATCTGGACAAAGTGGTGTGGAATTTGTATGCAATAGACAAAGCAAATCATAGTAAAAATGGTTTTGGAGAAAAGCAAAGTCATTTCATTAGGCAGGTGCATAAAATGTCATGTATACAAACAGAGATATCATGTTTGTTTGCTGCAGTTCCTGTAGCATTCTCCGTATAATTTACAAATGTTTAGAGCTGGTTTCTCCATGTGGAACCACTAGGGTTTCCCAGTATTAAATTAAATGTTCCCTGATGAAAAAAAAATGTTTCAAAACAATAAAGTCCTTTGATAATATCCAGAAAACACAAACACAGAGGCTGTGGCAATATCTGTGATTGAGTTAGTCAATACAAAAGCGGATATTTCCGGTTTCATGCAGTCATATCCGGGCAAAGTGGTGTGGAATTTGTATGCAATAGACCAAGCAAATCATAGTAAAAATGGTTTTGGAGAAAAGCAAACTCCTTTCTTTAGGCAAGTGCATAAAATGTCATGTATACAAACAGAAATATCATGTTTGTTTGCCGCAGTTCCTCTAGATTTCTCCCTAGAATACACGAATAGGAAGAACTGGTTTCTGCATGTGGAACCAGTGATTGTTTCCCTATACAAAATTAAATGCTCCCTGATTAAAAAAAACGTTCAAAACAATAATGACCATTGATAATATCCAGAAAACCCAAACACAGAGGCTGTGGAAATCTGGGATTGAGTTAACCAAAACAAAACCTGATATTTCCGGTTTCATGCAGTCATATCCGGACAAAGTTGTGTGGAATTTGTATGCAATAGACCAAGCAAATCATAGTAAAAATGGTTTTGGAGAAAAGCAAAGTGCTTTCTTTAGGCAAGTGCATAAAATGTCATGTATACAAACAGAAATATCAAGTTTGTTTGCCGCAGTTCTTCTAGCTTTTTCCTAGAAAATACGAATGTGTAGAGCTGGTGTCTCCATGTGGAACCAATTAGAGATTCCCAGTACAAAATTAAATGTTCCCTGATAAAAAACATTCAAAACAATAAAGTCCTTTGATAATATCCAGAAAACAAAAACACAGAGGCTGTCGCAATATCTGTGATTGAGTTAGCCAAAACAAAAGCGGATATTTCCCCTTTCATCCAGTCATATCCGGACAAAGTGGTGTGGAATTTGTATGCAATAGACCAAGCAAATCATAGTAAAAATGGTTTTGGAGAAAAGCAAAGTGATTTCATTAGGCAGGTGCATAAAATGTCATGTATATAAACAGAGATATCATGTTTGTTTGTTGCAATTCCTCTAGTTTCTCGCTTAGAAAATACGAATGTGTAGAGCTGGAGTCTCCAAGTGGAACCACTGAGTGTTTCCCAGTACAAAATTAAATGTTCCGTGATAAAAAAAAAAAAAAAAACTTTCAAAACAATCATGACCATTGGTAATATCCAGAAAACACAAACACAGAGGCTGTGGCAATATCTGGGATTGCGTTAGCCAAAGCAAAACCGGATATTTCCGGTTTCATGCAGTCATATCCGGACAAAGTGGTGTGGAATTTGTATGCAATAGACCAAGCAAATCATAGTAAAAATGGTTTTGGAGAAAAGCAAAGTCTTTTCGTTGGACAAGTGCATAAAATGTCATGTATACAAACAGAAATATCATGTTTGTTTGCCGCAGTTCTTCTAGCTTTCTCCTAGAAAATACGAATGTGTAGAGCTGGTGTCTCCATGTGGAACCAATTAGAGTTTCCCAGTACAAAATTAAATGTTCCCTGATAAAAAACATTCAAAACAATAAAGTCCTTTGATAATATCCAGAAAACACAAACACAGAGGCTGTCGCAATATCTGTGATTGAGTTAGCCAAAACAAAAGCGGATATTTCCCCTTTCATCCAGTGATATCCGGACAAAGTGGTGTGGAATTTGTATGCAATAGACCAAGCAAATCATAGTAAAATGGTTTTGGAGAAAAGCAAAGTCCTTTCTTTAGGCAAGTGCATAAAATGTCATGTATACAAACAGAGATATCATGTTTGTTTGCCGCAGTTCCTCTAGTTTTCTCCCTAGAATACACGAATAGGAAGAACTGGTTTCTGCATGTGGAACCAGTGATTGTTTCCCTGTACAAAATTAAATGCTCCCTGATTAAAAAAAAATTTAAAACAATAATGACCATTGATAATATCCAGAAAACACAAACACAGAGGCTGTGGAAATCTGGGATTGAGTTAGCCAAAACAAAACTGGATATTTCCGGTTTCATGCAGTCATATCCGGACAAAGTGGTGTGGAATTTGTATGCAATAGTCCAAGCAAATCATAGTAAAAATGGTTTTGGAGAAAAGCAAACTCCTTTCTTTAGGCAAGTGCATAAAATGTCATGTATACAAACAGAAATATCATGTTTGTTTGCCACAGTTCCTCTAGTTTCTCGCTTAGAAAATACGAATGTGTAGAGCTGGTGTCTCCATGTGGAACCACTGAGTGTTTCCCAGTACAAAATTAAATGTTCCCTGATGAAAAAAAAAAAAACTTTCAAAACAATCATGACCATTGGTAATATCCAGAAAACACAAACACAGAGGCTGTGGCAATATCTGGGATTGAGTTAGCCAAAAAAAACCGGATATTTCCGGTTTCATGCAGTCATATCCGGACAAAGTGGTGTGGAATTTGTATGCAATAGGCCAAGCAAATCATAGTAAAAATGGTTTTGGAGAAAAGCAAAGTCTTTTCGTTGGACAAGTGCATAAAATGTCATGTATACAAACAGAATTATCATGTTTCTTTGCTGCAGTTCCTCTAGTATTCTCCGTATAATTTACAAAAGTTTAGAGCTGGTTTCTCCATGTGGAACCACTGAGGGTTTCCCAGTACAAAATTAAATGTTCCCTGATTAAAAAAATTTTGAAAACAATAAAGACCTTTGATAATATCCAGAAAACACAAACACAGGGGCTGTGGCAATATCTGGGATTGAGTTAGCCAAAACAAAACCGGATTTTTCCGGTTTCATGCAGTCATATCCGGGCAAAGTGGTGTGGAATTTGTATGCAATAGACCAAGCAATTCATACTAAAATTGGTTTTGTGAAAAGCAAACTCCTTTCTTTAGGCAAGTGCATAAAATGTCATGTATACAAACAGAAATATCATGTTTGTTTTCCACAGTTCTTCTATCTTTCTCCTAGAAAATACGAATGTGTAGAGCTGGTGTCTCCATGTGGAACCAAATAGAGTTTCCCAGTACAAAATTAAATGTTCCCTGATAAAAAACATTCAAAACAATAAAGTCCTTTGATAATATCCAGAAAACACAAACACAGAGGCTGTCGCAAGATCTGGGATTGAGTTAGCCAAAACAAAAGCGGATATTTCCCCTTTCATCCAGTCATATCCGGACAAAGTGGTGTGGAATTTGTATGCAATAGACCAAGCAAATCATAGCAAAAATGGATTTGGAGAAAAGCAAAGTCATTTCATTAGGCAGGTGCATAAAATGTCATGTATACAAACAGAAATATCATGTTTGTTTGCCGCAGTTCCTCTAGTTTTCTCCCTAGAATACACGAATAGGAAGAACTGGTTTCTGCATGTGGAACCAGTGATTGTTTCCCAGTACAAAATTAAATGCTCCCTGATTAAAAAAAAACGTTCAAAACAATAATGACCATTGATAATATCCAGAAAACCCAAACACAGGGGCTGTGGCAATATCTGGGATTGAGTTAGCCAAAACAAAACCGGATATTTCCGGTTTCATGCAGTCATATCCGGACAAAGTGGTGTGGAATTTGTATGCAATAGACCAAGCAAATCATAGTAAAAATGGTTTTGGAGAAAAGCAAAGTCTTTTCGTTGGACAAGTGCATAAAATGTCATGTATACAAACAGAAATATCATGTTTGCTTGCTGCAGTTCCTCTAGTTTTCTCCCTAGAATACACGAATAGGAAGAACTGGTTTCTGCATTTGGAACCAGTGATTGTTTCCCAGTAGAAAATTAAATGCTCCCTGATTTAAAAAAAAAAACGTTCCAAACAATAATGACCATTGATAATATCCAGAAAACACAAACACAGAGACTGTGGCAATATCTGGGATTGAGTTAGCCAAAACAAAACCGGATATTTCCGGTTTCATGCAGTCATATCCGGACAAAGTGGTGTGGAATTTGTATGCAATAGACCAAGCAAATCATAGTAAAAATGGTTTTGGAGAAAAGCAAACTCCTTTCTTCAGGCAAGTGCATAAAATGTCATGTATACAAACAGAAATATCATGTTTGTTTGCCGCCGTTCCTCTAGATTTCTCCCTAGAATACCCGAATAGGAAGAACTGGTTTCTGCATGTGGAACCAGTGATTGTTTCCCTGTACAAAATTAAATGCTCCCGGATTAAAAAAAAAACATGCAAAACAATAATGACCATTGATAATAACCAGAAAACACAAACACAGGGGCTGTGGCAATATCTGGGATTGAGTTAGCCAAAACAAAACCGGATATTTCCGGTTTCATGCAGTCATATCCGGACAAAGTGGTGTGGAATTTGTATGCAATAGACCAAGCAAATCATAGTAAAAATGGTTTTGGAGAAAAGCAAACTCCTTTCTTTAGGCAAGTGCATAAAATGTCATGTATACAAACAGAAATATCATGTTTGTTTGCCGCAGTTCTTCTAGCTTTCTCCTAGAAAATACGAATGTGTAGAGCTGGTGTCTCCATGTGGAACCAATTAGAGTTTCCCAGTACAAAATTAAATGTTCCCTGATAAAAAACATTCAAAACAATAAAGTCCTTTGATAATATCCAGAAAACACAAACACAGAGGCTGTCGCAATATCTGGGATTGAGTTAGCCAAAACAAAAGCGGATATTTCCCCTTTCATCCAGTCATATCCGGACAAAGTGGTGTGGAATTTGTATGCAATAGACCAAGCAAATCATAGTAAAAATGGTTTTGGAGAAAAGCAAAGTGATTTCATTAGGCAGGTGCATAAAATGTCATGTATACAAACAGAAATATCATGTTTGTTTGCCGCAGATCCTCTAGTTTCTCGATTAGAAAATACGAATGTGTAGAGCTGGTGTCTCCATGTGGAACCACTGAGTGTTTCCCAGTACAAAATTAAATGTTCCCTGATAAAAAAAAATTCAAAACAATAATGACCATTGATAATATCCAGAAAACACAAACACAGAGGCTGTGGCAATCTGGGATTGAGTTAGCCAAAACAAAACCGGATATTTCCGGTTTCATGCAGTCATATCCGGACAAAGTGGTGTGGAATTTGTATGCAATAGACCAAGCAAATCATAGTAAAAATGGTTTTGGAGAAAAGCAAACTCCTTTCTTCAGGCAAGTGCATAAAATGTCATGTATACAAACAGAAATATCATGTTTGTTTGCCACAGTTCCTCTAGTTTCTCGCTTAGAAAATACGAATGTGTAGAGCTGGTGTCTCCATGTGGAACCACTGAGTGTTTCCCAGTACAAAATTAAATGTTCCCTGATGAAAAAAAAAAAAAAACTTTCAAAACAATCATGACCATTGGTAATATCCAGAAAACACAAACCCAGAGGCTGTGGCAATATCTGGGATTGAGTTAGCCAAAAAAAACCGGATATTTCCGGTTTCATGCAGTCATATCCGGACAAAGTGGTGTGGAATTTGTATGCAATAGGCCAAGCAAATCATAGTAAAAATGGTTTTGGAGAAAAGCAAAGTCTTTTCGTTGGACAAGTGCATAAAATGTCATGTATACAAACAGAATTATCATGTTTCTTTGCTGCAGTTCCTCTAGTATTCTCCGTATAATTTACAAAAGTTTAGAGCTGGTTTCTCCATGTGGAACCACTGAGGGTTTCCCAGTACAAAATTAAATGTTCCCTGATTAAAAAAATTTTGAAAACAATAAAGACCTTTGATAATATCCAGAAAACACAAACACAGGGGCTGTGGCAATATCTGGGATTGAGTTAGCCAAAACAAAACCGGATTTTTCCGGTTTCATGCAGTCATATCCGGGCAAAGTGGTGTGGAATTTGTATGCAATAGACCAAGCAATTCATACTAAAATTGGTTTTGTGAAAAGCAAACTCCTTTCTTTAGGCAAGTGCATAAAATGTCATGTATACAAACAGAAATATCATGTTTGTTTGCCGCAGTTCTTCTAGCTTTCTCCTAGAAAATACGAATGTGTAGAGCTGGTGTCTCCATGTGGAACCAAATAGAGTTTCCCAGTACAAAATTAAATGTTCCCTGATAAAAAACATTCAAAACAATAAAGTCCTTTGATAATATCCAGAAAACACAAACACAGAGGCTGTCGCAAGATCTGGGATTGAGTTAGCCAAAACAAAAGCGGATATTTCCCCTTTCATCCAGTCATATCCGGACAAAGTGGTGTGGAATTTGTATGCAATAGAACAAGCAAATCATAGCAAAAATGGATTTGGAGAAAAGCAAAGTCATTTCATTAGGCAGGTGCATAAAATGTCATGTATACAAACAGAAATATCATGTTTGTTTGCCGCAGTTCCTCTAGTTTTCTCCCTAGAATACACGAATAGGAAGAACTGGTTTCTGCATGTGGAACCAGTGATTGTTTCCCAGTACAAAATTAAATGCTCCCTGATTAAAAAAAAACGTTCAAAACAATAATTACCATTGATAATATCCAGAAAACCCAAACACAGGGGCTGTGGCAATATCTGGGATTGAGTTAGCCAAAACAAAACCGGATATTTCCGGTTTCATGCAGTCATATCCGGACAAAGTGGTGTGGAATTTGTATGCAATAGACCAAGCAAATCATAGTAAAAATGGTTTTGGAGAAAAGCAAAGTCTTTTCGTTGGACAAGTGCATAAAATGTCATGTATACAAACAGAAATATCATGTTTGCTTGCTGCAGTTCCTCTAGTTTTCTCCCTAGAATACACGAATAGGAAGAACTGGTTTCTGCATTTGGAACCAGTGATTGTTTCCCAGTAGAAAATTAAATGCTCCCTGATTTAAAAAAAAACCTTCCAAACAATAATGACCATTGATAATATCCAGAAAACACAAACACAGAGGCTGTGGCAATATCTGGGATTGAGTTAGCCAAAACAAAACCGGATATTTCCGGTTTCATGCAGTCATATCCGGACAAAGTGGTGTGGAATTTGTATGCAATAGACCAAGCAAATCATAGTAAAAATGGTTTTGGAGAAAAGCAAACTCCTTTCTTCAGGCAAGTGCATAAAATGTCATGTATACAAACAGAAATATCATGTTTGTTTGCCGCCGTTCCTCTAGATTTCTCCCTAGAATACCCGAATAGGAAGAACTGGTTTCTGCATGTGGAACCAGTGATTGTTTCCCTGTACAAAATTAAATGCTCCCGGATTAAAAAAAAAACATGCAAAACAATAATGACCATTGATAATAACCAGAAAACCCAAACACAGGGGCTGTGGCAATATCTGGGATTGAGTTATCCAAAACAAAACCGGATATTTCCGGTTTCATGCAGTCATATCCGGACAAAGTGGTGTGGAATTTGTATGCAATAGACCAAGCAAATCATAGTAAAAATGGTTTTGGAGAAAAGCAAACTCCTTTCTTTAGGCAAGTGCATAAAATGTCATGTATACAAACAGAAATATCATGTTTGTTTGCCGCAGTTCTTCTAGCTTTCTCCTAGAAAATACGAATGTGTAGATCTGGTGTCTCCATGTGGAACCAATTAGAGTTTCCCAGTACAAAATTAAATGTTCCCTGATAAAAAACAGTCAAAACAATAAAGTCCTTTGATAATATCCAGAAAACACAAACACAGAGGCTGTCGCAATATCTGTGATTGAGTTAGCCAAAACAAAAGCGGATATTTCCCCTTTCATCCAGTCATATCCGGACAAAGTGGTGTGGAATTTGTATGCAATAGACCAAGCAAATCATAGTAAAAATGGTTTTGGAGAAAAGCAAAGTGATTTCATTAGGCAGGTGCATAAAATGTCATGTATACAAACAGAAATATCATGTTTGTTTTCCGCAGATCCTCTAGTTTCTCGATTAGAAAATACGAATGTGTAGAGCTGGTGTCTCCATGTGGAACCACTGAGTGTTACCCAGTACAAAATTAAATGTTCCCTGATAAAAAAAAATTCAAAACAATAATGACCATTGATAATATCCAGAAAACACAAACACAGAGGCTGTGGCAATCTGGGATTGAGTTAGCCAAAACAAAACCGGATATTTCCGGTTTCATGCAGTCATATCCGGACAAAGTGGTGTGAAATTTGTATGCAATAGACCAAGCAAATCATAGTAAAAATGGTTTTGGAGAAAAGCAAACTCCTTTCTTCAGGCAAGTGCATAAAATGTCATGTAAACAAACAGAAATATCATGTTTGTTTGCCGCCGTTCCTCTAGATTTCTCCCTAGAATACCCGAATAGGAAGAACTGGTTTCTGCATGTGGAACCAGTGATTGTTTCCCTGTACAAAATTAAATGCTCCCGGATTAAAAAAAAAAACATTCAAAACAATAATGACCATTGATAATATCCAGAAAACACAAACACAGGGGCTGTGGCAATATCAGGGATTGAGTTAGCCAAAACAAAACCGGATATTTCCGGTTTCATGCAGTCATATCCGGACAAAGTGGTGTGGAATTTGTATGCAATAGACCAAGCAAATCATAGTAAAAATGGTTTTGGAGAAAAGCATACTCCTTTCTTTAGGCAAGTGCATAAAATGTCATGTATACAAACAGAAATATCATGTTTGTTTGCCGCAGTTCTTCTAGCTTTCTCCTAGAAAATACGAATGTGTAGAGCTGGTGTCTCCATGTGGAACCAATTAGAGTTTCCCAGTACAAAATTAAATGTTCCCTGATAAAAAACATTCAAAACAATAAAGTCCTTTGATAATATCCAGAAAACACAAACACAGAGGCTGTCGAAATATCTGTGATTGAGTTAGCAAAAACAAAAGCGGATATTTCCCCTTTCATCCAGTCATATCCGGACAAAGTGGTGTGGAATTTGTATGCAATAGACCAAGCAAATCATAGTAAAAATGGTTTTGGAGAAAAGCAAAGTGATTTCATTAGGCAGGTGCATAAAATGTCATGTATACAAACAGAAATATCATGTTTGTTTGCCGCAGATCCTCTAGTTTCTCGATTAGAAAATACGAATGTGTAGAGCTGGTGTCTCCATGTGGAACCACTGAGTGTTACCCAGTACAAAATTAAATGTTCCCTGATAAAAAAAATTCAAAACAATAATGACCATTGATAATATCCAGAAAACACAAACACAGAGGCTGTGGCAATCTGGGATTGAGTTAGCCAAAACAAAACCGGATATTTCCGGTTTCATGCAGTCATATCCGGACAAAGTGGTGTGGAATTTGTATGCAATAGACCAAGCAAATCATAGTAAAAATGGTTTTGGAGAAAAGCAAACTCCTTTCTTCAGGCAAGTGCATAAAATGTCATGTATACAAACAGAAATATCATGTTTGTTTGCCGCAGTTCCTCTAGATTTCTCCCTAGAATACCCGAATAGGAAGAACTGGTTTCTGCATGTGGAACCAGTGATTGTTTCCCTGTACAAAATTAAATGCTCCCGGATTAAAAAAAAACATTCAAAACAATAATGACCATTGATAATATCCAGAAAACACAAACACAGGGGCTGTGGCAATATCTGGGATTGAGTTAGCCAAAACAAAACCGGATATTTCCGGTTTCATGCAGTCATATCCGGACAAAGTGGTGTGGAATTTGTATGCAATAGACCAAGCAAATCATAGTAAAAATGGTTTTGGAGAAAAGCAAACTCCTTTCTTTAGGCAAGTGCATAAAATGTCATGTATACAAACAGAAATATCATGTTTGTTTGCCGCAGTTCTTCTAGCTTTCTCCTAGAAAATACGAATGTGTAGAGCTGGTGTCTCCATGTGGAACCAATTAGAGTTTCCCAGTACAAAATTAAATGTTCCCTGATAAAAAACATTCAAAACAATAAAGTCCTTTGATAATATCCAGAAAACACAAACACAGAGGCTGTCGCAATATCTGGGATTGAGTTAGCCAAAAGAAAAGCAGATATTTCCTCTTTCATCCAGTCATATCCGGACAAAGTGGTGAGGAATTTGTATGCAATAGACCAAGCAAATCACAGCAAAAATGGATTTGGAGAAAAGCAAAGTCATTTCATTAGGCAGGTGCATAAAATGTCATGTATACAAACAGAAATATCATGTTTGTTTGCCGCAGTTCCTCTAGTTTTCTCCCTAGAATACACGAATAGGAAGAACTGGTTTCTGCATGTGGAACCAGTGATTCTTTCCCAGTACAAAATTAAATGCTCCCTGATTAAAAAAAAACGTTCAAAACAATAATGACCATTGATAATATCCAGAAAACCCAAACACAGGGGCTGTGGCAATATCTGGGATTGAGTTAGCCAAAACATAACCGGATATTTCCGGTTTCATGCAGTCATATCCGGACAAAGTGGTGTGGAATTTGTATGCAATAGACCAAGCAAATCATAGTAAAAATGGTTTTGGAGAAAAGCAAAGTCTTTTCGTTGGACAAGTGCATAAAATGTCATATATACAAACAGAAATATCATGTTTGCTTGCTGCAGTTCCTCTAGTTTTCTCCCTAGAATACACGAATAGGAAGAACTGGTTTCTGCATTTGGAACCAGTGATTGTTTCCCAGTAGAAAATTAAATGCTCCCTGATTTAAAAAAAAACGTTCCAAACAATAATGACCATTGATAATATCCAGAAAACACAAACACAGGGGCTGTGGCAATATCTGGGATTGAGTTAGCCAAAACAAAACCGGATATTTCCGGTTTCATGCAGTCATATCCGGACAAAGTGGTGTGGAATTTGTCTGCAATAGACCAAGCAATTCATACTTAAATTGGTTTTGTGAAAAGCAAACTCCTTTCTTTAGGCAAGTGCATAAAATGTCATGTATACAAACAGAAATATCATGTTTGTTTGCCGCAGTTCTTCTAGCTTTCTCCTAGAAAATACGAATGTGTAGAGCTGGTGTCTCCATGTGGAACCAAATAGAGTTTCCCAGTACAAAATTAAATGTTCCCTGATAAAAAACATTCAAAGCAATAAAGTCCTTTGATAATATCCAGAAAACACAAACACAGAGGATGTCGCAATATCTGGGATTGAGTTAGCCAAAACAAAAGCGGATATTTCCCCTTTCATCCAGTCATATCCGGACAAAGTGGTGTGGAATTTGTATGCAATAGACCAAGCAAATCATAGCAAAAATGGATTTGGAGAAAAGCAAAGTCATTTCATTAGGCAGGTGCATAAAATGTCATGTATACAAACAGAAATATCATGTTTGTTTGCCGCAGTTCCTCTAGGTTTCTCCCTAGAATACACGAATAGGAAGAACTGGTTTCTGCATGTGGAACCAGTGATTGTTTCCCAGTACAAAATTAAATGCTCCCTGATTAAAAAAAAACGTTCAAAACAATAATGACCATTGATAATATCCAGAAAACCCAAACACAGGGGCTGTGGCAATATCTGGGATTGAGTTAGCCAAAACAAAACCGGATATTTCCGGTTTCATGCAGTCATATCCGGACAAAGTGGTGTGGAATTTGTATGCAATAGACCAAGCAAATCATAGTAAAAATGGTTTTGGAGAAAAGCAAAGTCTTTTCGTTGGACAAGTGCATAAAATGTCATGTATACAAACAGAAATATCATGTTTGCTTGCTGTAGTTCCTCTAGTTTTCTCCCTAGAATACACGAATAGGAAGAACTGGTTTCTGCATTTGGAACCAGTGATTGTTTCCCAGTAGAAAATTAAATGCTCCCTGATTTAAAAAAAAAACGTTCCAAACAATAATGACCATTGATAATATCCAGAAAACACAAACACAGAGGCTGTGGCAATATCTGGGATTGAGTTAACCAAAACAAAACCGGATATTTCCGGTTTCATGCAGTCATATCCGGACAATGTGGTGTGGAATTTGTATGCAATAGACCAAGCAAATATAGTAAAAATGGTTTTGGAGAAAAGCAAATTCTTTTCGTTGGACAAGTGCATAAAATGTCATGTATACAAACAGAAATATCATGTTTGTTTGCCACAGATCCTCTAGTTTCTCGCTTAGAAAATACGAATGTGTAGAGCTGGTGTCTCCCTGTGGAACCACTGAGTGTTTCCCAGTACAAAATTAAATGCTCCCTGATGAAAAAGAAAAAAAAAACTTTCAAAACAATCATGACCATTGGTAATATCCAGAAAACACAAACACAGAGGCTGTGGCAATATCTGGGATTGAGTTAGCCAAAACAAAACCGGATATTTCCGGTTTCATGCAGTCATATCCGGACAAAGTGGTGTGGAATTTGTATGCAATAGGCCAAGCAAATCATAGTAAAAATGGTTTTGGAGAAAAGCAAAGTCCTTTCTTTAGCAAAGTGCATAAAATGTCATGTATACAAACAGAAATATCATGTTTGCTTGCCGCAGTTCCTCTAGTTTTCTCCCTAGAATACACGAATAGGAAGAACTGGTTTCTGCATTTGGAACCAGTGATTGTTTCCCAGTAGAAAATTAAATGCTCCCTGATTTAAAAAAAACGTTCCAAACAATAATGACCATTGATAATATCCAGAAAACACAAACACAGGGGCTGTGGCAATATCTGGGATTGAGTTAGCCAAAACAAAACCTGATATTTCCGGTTTCATGCAGTCATATCCGGACAAAGTGGTGTGGAATTTGTATGCAATAGACCAAGCAATTCATACTAAAATTGGTTTTGTGAAAAGCAAACTCCTTTCTTTAGGCAAGTGCCTAAAATGTCATGTATACAAACAGAAATATCATGTTTGTTTGCCGCAGTTCTTCTAGCTTTCTCCTAGAACATACGAATGTGTAGAGCTGGTGTCTCCATGTGGAACCAATTAGAGTTTCCCAGTACAAAATTAAATGTTCCCTGATAAAAAACATTCAAAACAATAAAGTCCTTTGATAATATCCAGAAAACACAAACACAGAGGCTGTCGCAATATCTGGGATTGAGTTAGCCAAAACAAAAGCGGATATTTCCCCTTTCATCCAGTCATATCCGGACAAAGTGGTGTGGAATTTGTATGCAATAGACCAAGCAAATCATAGCAAAAATGGATTTGGAGAAAAGCAAAGTCATTTCATTAGGCAGGTGCATAAAATGTCATGTATACAAACAGAATTATGATGTTTGTTTGCTGCAGTTCCTCTAGCATTCTCCGTATAATTTACAAAAGTTTAGAGCTGGTTTCTCCATGTGGAACCACTGAGGGTTTCCCAGTACAAAATTAAATGTTCCCTGATTAAAAAAAAATGTTTGAAAACCATAAAGTCCTTTGATAATATCCAGAAAACACAAACACAGGGGATGTGGCAATATCTGGGATTGAGTTAGCCAAAACAAAACCGGATATTTCCGGTTTCATGCAGTCATATCCGGACAAAGTGGTGTGGAATTTGTATGCAATAGACCAAGAAATCATAGTAAAATGGTTTTGGAGAAAAGCAAACTCCTTTCTTTAGACAAGTGCATAAAATGACATGTATACAAACAGAAATATCATGTTTGTTTGCCGCAGTTCCTCTAGTTTCTCGCTTAGAAAATACGAATGTGTAGAGCTGGTGTCTCCATGTGGAACCAATTAGAGTTTCCAGTACAAAATTAAATGTGCCCTGATAAAAAACATTCAAAACAATAAAGTCCTTTGATAATATCCAGAAAACACAAACACAGAGGCTGTCGCAATATCTGTGATTGAGTTAGCCAAAACAAAAGCGGATATTACCCCTTTCATCCAGTCATATCCGGACAAAGTGGTGTGGAATTTGTATGCAATAGACCAAGCAAATCATAGTAAAATGGTTTTGGAGAAAAGCAAAGTCCTTTCTATAGGCAAGTGCATAAAATGTCATGTATACAAACAGAGATATCATGTTTGTTTGCCGCAGTTCCTCTAGGTTTTTCCCTAGAATACACGAATAGGAAGAACTGGTTTCTGCATGTGGAACCAGTGATTGTTTCCCTGTACAAAATTAAATGCTCCCTGATTAAAAAAAATTCAAATCAATAATGACCATTGATAATATCCAGAAAACACAAACACAGGGGCTGTGGCAATCTGGGATTGAGTTAGCCAAAACAAAACCGGATATTTCCGGTTTCATGCAGTCATATCCGGACAAAGTGGTGTGGAATTTGTATGCAATAGACCAAGCAAATCATAGTAAAAATGGTTTTGGAGAAAAGCAAAGTCTTTTCGTTGGACAAGTGCATAAAATGTCATGTATACAAACAGAAATATCATGTTTGTTTGCCGCAGTTCTTCTAGCTTTCTCCTAGAAAATACGAATGTGTAGAGCTGGTGTCTCTATGGGGAACCAATTAGAGTTTCCCAGTACAAAATTAAATGTTCCCTGATAAAAAACATTCAAAACAATAAAGTCCTTTGATTATATCCAGAAAACACAAACACAGAGGCTGTCGCAATATCTGTGATTGAGTTAGCCAAAACAAAACCGGATATTTCCCCTTTCATCCAGTCATATCCGGACAAAGTGGTGTGGAATTTGTATGCAATAGACCAAGCAAATCATAGTAAAAATGGTTTTGGAGAAAAGCAAAGTCATTTCATTAGGCAGGTGCATAAAATGTCATGTATACAAACAGAAATATCATGTTTGTTTGCCGCAGTTCCTCTAGTTTTCTCCCTAGAATACACGAATAGGAAGAACTGGTTTCTGCATGTGGAACCAGTGATTGTTTCCCAGTACAAAATTAAATGCTCCCTGATTAAAAAAAAACGTTCAAAACAATAATGACCATTGATAATAACCAGAAAACCCAAACACAGGGGCTGTGGCAATATCTGGGATTGAGTTATCCAAAACAAAACCGGATATTTCCGGTTTCATGCAGTCATATCCGGACAAAGTGGTGTGGAATTTGTATGCAATAGACCAAGCAAATCATAGTAAATATGGTTTTGGAGAAAAGCAAAGTCTTTTCGTTGGACAAGTGCATAAAATGTCATGTATACAAACAGAAATATCATGTTTGCTTGCCGCAGTTCCTCTAGTTTTCTCCCTAGAATACACGAATAGGAAGAACTGGTTTCTGCATTTGGAACCAGTGATTGTTTCCCAGTAGAAAATTAAATGCTCCCTGATTTAAAAAAAAACGTTCCAAACAATAATGACCATTGATAATATCCAGAAAACACAAACACAGAGGCTGTGGCAATATCTGGGATTGAGTTAGCCAAAACAAAACCGGATATTTCCGGTTTCATGCAGTCATCTCCGGACAAAGTGGTGTGGAATTTGTATGCAATAGACCAAGCAAATCATAGTAAAAATGGTTTTGGAGAAAAGCAAAGTCTTTTCGTTGGACAAGTGCATAAAATGTCATGTATACAAACAGAAATATCATGTTTGTTTGCCACAGTTCCTCTAGTTTCTCGCTTAGAAAATACGAATGTGTAGAGCTGGTGTCTCCATGTGGAACCACTGAGTGTTTCCCAGTACAAAATTAAATGTTCCCTGATGAAAAAAAAACTTTCAAAACAATAATGACCATTGATAATATCCAGAAAACACAAACACAGAGGCTGTGGCAATCTGGGATTGAGTTATCCAAAACAAAACCGGATATTTCCGGTTTCATGCAGTCATATCCGGACAAAGTGGTGTGGAATTTGTATGCAATAGACCAAGCAAATCATAGTAAAAATGGTTTTGGAGAAAAGCAAAGTCTTTTCGTTGGACAAGTGCATAAAATGTCATGTATACAAACAGAAATATCATGTTTGTTTGCCGCAGTTCTTCTAGCTTTCTCCTAGAAAATACGAATGTGTAGAGCTGGTGTCTCCATGTGGAACCAATTAGAGTTTCCAGTACAAAATTAAACGTGCCCTGATAAAAAACATTCAAAACAATAAAGTCCTTTGATAATATCCAGAAAACACAAACACAGAGGCTGTCGCAATATCTGTGATTGAGTTAGCCAAAACAAAAGCGGATATTACCCCTTTCATCCAGTCATATCCGGACAAAGTGGTGTGGAATTTGTATGCAATAGACCAAGCAAATCATAGTAAAATGGTTTTGGAGAAAAGCAAAGTCCTTTCTTTAGGCAAGTGCATAAAATGTCATGTATACAAACAGAGATATCATGTTTGTTTGCTGCAGTTCCTCTAGGTTTTTCCCTAGAATACACGAATAGGAAGAACTGGTTTCTGCATGTGGAACCAGTGATTGTTTCCCAGTACAAAATTAAATGCTCCCTGATTAAAAAAAATTCAAAACAATAATGACCATTGATAATATCCAGAAAACACAAACACAGGGGCTGTGGCAATCTGGGATTGAGTTAGCCAAAACAAAACCGGATATTTCCGGTTTCATGCAGTCATATCCGGACAAAGTGGTGTGGAATTTGTATGCAATAGACCAAGCAAATCATAGTAAAAATGGTTTTGGAGAAAAGCAAAGTCTTTTCGTTGGACAAGTGCATAAAATGTCATGTATACAAACAGAAATATCATGTTTGTTTGCCGCAGTTCTTCTAGCTTTCTCCTAGAAAATACGAATGTGTAGAGCTGGTGTCTCTATGGGGAACCAATTAGAGTTTCCCAGTACAAAATTAAATGTTCCCTGATAAAAAACATTCAAAACAATAAAGTCCTTTGATTATATCCAGAAAACACAAACACAGAGGCTGTCGCAATATCTGTGATTGAGTTAGCCAAAACAAAACCGGATATTTCCCCTTTCATCCAGTCATATCCGGACAAAGTGGTGTGGAATTTGTATGCAATAGACCAAGCAAATCATAGTAAAAATGGTTTTGGAGAAAAGCAAAGTCATTTCATTAGGCAGGTGCATAAAATGTCATGTATACAAACAGAAATATCATGTTTGTTTGCCGCAGTTCCTCTAGTTTTCTCCCTAGAATACACGAATAGGAAGAACTGGTTTCTGCATGTGGAACCAGTGATTGTTTCCCAGTACAAAATTAAATGCTCCCTGATTAAAAAAAAACGTTCAAAACAATAATGACCATTGATAATAACCAGAAAACCCAAACACAGGGGCTGTGGCAATATCTGGGATTGAGTTATCCAAAACAAAACCGGATATTTCCGGTTTCATGCAGTCATATCCGGACAAAGTGGTGTGGAATTTGTATGCAATAGACCAAGCAAATCATAGTAAATATGGTTTTGGAGAAAAGCAAAGTCATTTCGTTGGACAAGTGCATAAAATGTCATGTATACAAACAGAAATATCATGTTTGCTTGCCGCAGTTCCTCTAGTTTTCTCCCTAGAATACACGAATAGGAAGAACTGGTTTCTGCATTTGGAACCAGTGATTGTTTCCCAGTAGAAAATTAAATGCTCCCTGATTTAAAAAAAAACGTTCCAAACAATAATGACCATTGATAATATCCAGAAAACACAAACACAGAGGCTGTGGCAATATCTGGGATTGAGTTAGCCAAAACAAAACCGGATATTTCCGGTTTCATGCAGTCATATCCGGACAAAGTGGTGTGGAATTTGTATGCAATAGACCAAGCAAATCATAGTAAAAATGGTTTTGGAGAAAAGCAAAGTCTTTTCGTTGGACAAGTGCATAAAATGTCATGTATACAAACAGAAATATCATGTTTGTTTGCCACAGTTCCTCTAGTTTCTCGCTTAGAAAATACGAATGTGTAGAGCTGGTGTCTCCATGTGGAACCACTGAGTGTTTCCCAGTACAAAATTAAATGTTCCCTGATGAAAAAAAAACTTTCAAAACAATAATGACCATTGATAATATCCAGAAAACACAAACACAGAGGCTGTGGCAATCTGGGATTGAGTTAGCCAAAACAAAACCGGATATTTCCGGTTTCATGCAGTCATATCCGGACAAAGTGGTGTGGAATTTGTATGCAATAGACCAAGCAAATCATAGTAAAAATGGTTTTGGAGAAAAGCAAAGTCTTTTCGTTGGACAAGTGCATAAAATGTCATGTATACAAACAGAAATATCATGTTTGTTTGCCGCAGTTCTTCTAGCTTTCTCCTAGAAAATACGAATGTGTAGAGCTGGTGTCTCCATGTGGAACCAATTAGAGTTTCCAGTACAAAATTAAACGTGCCCTGATAAAAAACATTCAAAACAATAAAGTCCTTTGATAATATCCAGAAAACACAAACACAGAGGCTGTCGCAATATCTGTGATTGAGTTAGCCAAAACAAAAGCGGATATTACCCCTTTCATCCAGTCATATCCGGACAAAGTGGTGTGGAATTTGTATGCAATAGACCAAGCAAATCATAGTAAAATGGTTTTGGAGAAAAGCAAAGTCCTTTCTTTAGGCAAGTGCATAAAATGTCATGTATACAAACAGAGATATCATGTTTGTTTGCCGCAGTTCCTCTAGGTTTTTCCCTAGAATACACGAATAGGAAGAACTGGTTTCTGCATGTGGAACCAGTGATTGTTTCCCAGTACAAAATTAAATGCTCCCTGATTAAAAAAAATTCAAAACAATAATGACCATTGATAATATCCAGAAAACACAAACACAGGGGCTGTGGCAATCTGGGATTGAGTTAGCCAAAACAAAACCGGATATTTCCGGTTTCATGCAGTCATATCCGGACAAAGTGGTGTGGAATTTGTATGCAATAGACCAAGCAAATCATAGTAAAAATGGTTTTGGAGAAAAGCAAAGTCTTTTCGTTGGACAAGTGCATAAAATGTCATGTATACAAACAGAAATATCATGTTTGTTTGCCGCAGTTCTTCTAGCTTTCTCCTAGAAAATACGAATGTGTAGAGCTGGTGTCTCTATGGGGAACCAATTAGAGTTTCCCAGTACAAAATTAAATGTTCCCTGATAAAAAACATTCAAAACAATAAAGTCCTTTGATTATATCCAGAAAACACAAACACAGAGGCTGTCGCAATATCTGTGATTGAGTTAGCCAAAACAAAACCGGATATTTCCCCTTTCATCCAGTCATATCCGGACAAAGTGGTGTGGAATTTGTATGCAATAGACCAAGCAAATCATAGTAAAAATGGTTTTGGAGAAAAGCAAAGTCATTTCATTAGGCAGGTGCATAAAATGTCATGTATACAAACAGAAATATCATGTTTGTTTGCCGCAGTTCCTCTAGTTTTCTCCCTAGAATACACGAATAGGAAGAACTGGTTTCTGCATGTGGAACCAGTGATTGTTTCCCAGTACAAAATTAAATGCTCCCTGATTAAAAAAAAACGTTCAAAACAATAATGACCATTGATAATAACCAGAAAACCCAAACACAGGGGCTGTGGCAATATCTGGGATTGAGTTATCCAAAACAAAACCGGATATTTCCGGTTTCATGCAGTCATATCCGGACAAAGTGGTGTGGAATTTGTATGCAATAGACCAAGCAAATCATAGTAAATATGGTTTTGGAGAAAAGCAAAGTCATTTCGTTGGACAAGTGCATAAAATGTCATGTATACAAACAGAAATATCATGTTTGCTTGCCGCAGTTCCTCTAGTTTTCTCCCTAGAATACACGAATAGGAAGAACTGGTTTCTGCATTTGGAACCAGTGATTGTTTCCCAGTAGAAAATTAAATGCTCCCTGATTTAAAAAAAAACGTTCCAAACAATAATGACCATTGATAATATCCAGAAAACACAAACACAGAGGCTGTGGCAATATCTGGGATTGAGTTAGCCAAAACAAAACCGGATATTTCCGGTTTCATGCAGTCATATCCGGACAAAGTGGTGTGGAATTTGTATGCAATAGACCAAGCAAATCATAGTAAAAATGGTTTTGGAGAAAAGCAAAGTCTTTTCGTTGGACAAGTGCATAAAATGTCATGTATACAAACAGAAATATCATGTTTGTTTGCCACAGTTCCTCTAGTTTCTCGCTTAGAAAATACGAATGTGTAGAGCTGGTGTCTCCATGTGGAACCACTGAGTGTTTCCCAGTACAAAATTAAATGTTCCCTGATGAAAAAAAAACTTTCAAAACAATCATGACCATTGGTAATATCCAGAAAACACAAACACAGAGGCTGTTGCAATATCTGGGATTGAGTTAGCCAAAACAAAACCGGATATTTCCGGTTTCATCCAGTCATATCCGGACAAAGTGGTGTGGAATTTGTATGCAATATACCAAGCAAATCATAGTAAAATGGTTTTGGAGAAAAGCAAAGTCCTTTCTTTAGGCAAGTGCAATAAATGTCATGTATACAAACAGAGATATCATGTTTGTTTGCCGCAGTTCCTCTAGTTTTCTCCCTAGAATACACGAATAGGAAGAACTGGTTTCTGCATGTGGAACCAGTGATTGTTTCCCTGTACAAAATTAAATGCTCCCTGATTAAAAAAAAACGTTCAAAACACTAATGACCATTGATAATATCCAGAAAACACAAACACAGGGGCTGTGGCAATATCTGGGATTGAGTTAGCCAAAACAAAACCGGATATTTCCGGTTTCATGCAGTCATATCCGGACAAAGTGTTGTGGAATTCCTATGTAATGGACCAAGCAAATCATAGTAAAAATGGTTTTGGAGAAAAGCAAACTCCTTTCTTTAGCAAAGTGCATAAAATGTCATGTATACAAACAGAAATATCATGTTTGCTTGCCGCAGTTCCTCTAGTTTTCTCCCTAGAATACACGAATAGGAAGAACTGGTTTCTGCATTTGGAACCAGTGATTGTTTCCCAGTAGAAAATTAAATGCTCCCTGATTTAAAAAAAACGTTCCAAACAATAATGACCATTGATAATATCCAGAAAACACAAACACAGGGGCTGTGGCAATATCTGGGATTGAGTTAGCCAAAACAAAACCTGATATTTCCGGTTTCATGCAGTCATATCCGGACAATGTTGTGGAATTTGTATGCTATAGACCAAGCAATTCATACTAAAAATGGTTTTGGAGAAAAGCAAAATCCTTTCTTTAGGCAAGTGCATAAAATGTCATGTATACAAACAGAAATATCATGTTTGTTTGCCGCAGTTCCTCTAGTTTCTCGCTTAGAAAATACGAATGTGTAGAGCTGGTGTCTCCATGTGGAACCACTGAGTGTTTCCCAGTACAAAATTAAATGTTCCCTGATGAAAAAAAAAACTTTCAAAACAATCATGACCATTGGTAATATCCAGAAAACACAAACACAGAGGCTGTGGCAATATCTGGGATTGAGTTAGCCAAAACAAAACCGGATATTTCCGGTTTCATGCAGTCATATCCGGACAAAGTGGTGTGGAATTTGTATGCAATAGACCAAGCAAATCATAGTAAAAATGGTTTTGGAGAAAAGCAAAGTCTTTTCGTTGGACAAGTGCATAAAATGTCATGTATACAAACAGAAATATCATGTTTGTTTGCCGCAGTTCTTCTAGCATTCTCCTAGAAAATGCGAATGTGTAGAGCTGGTGTCTCCATGTGGAACCAATTAGAGTTTCACAGTACAAAATTAAATGTTCCCTGATAAAAAACATTCAAAACAATAAAGTCCTTTGATAATATCCAGAAA